>NC_054374.1:97680700-97865700 GCF_017654675.1 Xenopus laevis | reverse complement strand
TAAATAAATATATAAATGTTGTAATACACATTTAAGCAAAAATTATTTACTTTCTGCTAAAATGGGACACCAGTGACAGTTCTCTAAGGTACCCTCTGACTGGCATCAGCCTTGTTAGCTATTGTTGTCATCTTCTATTGTTTTAACACATTATTACTATTATTAACAGCCCAGCATATTTTGCAGGGCTGTAAAGTAAATGTGTTTATACAACAAAATCACATTTATTACATACATAAAACATATGGAGTTACATACATCACAACCAATACCGGTACAAAAGGTGAGGAAGGCCATGTGCAAAAGAGTTTACAATCTAAAGGGAAGGGAATAAGACACAAAGTGTGGGAGTGGGCAAGGTCAGAATTAAGTGAGTGAGAGATGAAGTACTGTATGTGGCATTGCATTTGGTAGTTGAGCAGAGTGAGGGTAGGCTTCTCTAAAGAAGTGCATTTTAAGTGATCTTTTGAAAGCAGAACGGTTGGGAAAAAGTTGGACAGACCGTGGGAGAGAATTCCAGAGGAAGGATACGGCCCTTGCAAAGTCTTGTATGTGAGGGGGTAATAAGAGAAGAGTTGAGTAGCAGGTCAGTAGAGGAGAATAGTAAGCTGTTGGGTTATGAAGTGCTTTGAATGTCAGGGTCATTAATTAGAATTTTATTCTGAATGGTATCTGAAGCCAGTGTAGGGATGGCAGAGGAGGAGCGGTTTATGCTGAGGTTTATGAGCCTCACGGTGTTCAGGCGGGGAGGCGACCGGATCTGGAGGGGAAGGCCAATTAAAAGCGTTACAGTAGTCTAGACGTGATATGATAAGAGAATGAATACGAATTTTGGCATCATCTTGGGTGATGGTATTTTGGATATGTTCCTTAGGTGGAAGTGACATGATTTATTAAGTGACTGGATATGAGGAGTGAAGGACAGGGCAGAATTTAGGTTAACCCCAAGGCACCGCGCCTGAGGAGATGGGGTGATACTGGAATTATTAGCGAAAGATTAAATAAATGAGTTACTGTCATTCAGATGGAAACATTTTTAATTTTATATAAAATAGGAAACATTTTTAATAAAATCGCTATTATGCTGCTGTCCCTTTCCTATAACATCAAGAGATGATGTAGGTGCCGGTCTCCAAGGAGCTGAAATGTGGTATTTGAACTTCACAATCTAAGCAGTTCGACTGCAACATGTCTTACCATTCATGAACTAGTGCAGTTTGGGGCTGTGGAGTAGAAGTGGAGAGAGAAATAGCAATTTTTTATTTATTTGAATAAAATTGATTATATGAAAGGCAACCTTTCTGTAATTCGGAGCTTTATGGATAACTCCGGATAACCGATCCCATACCTGTACAATAATTCTGGAAGACCTACCTACCTTCAAGAAGTAGATACAGCTGTAAAGTTCAACCTTTACAATTTGAAATGTGACAAGTTCACTTTACACAAAAAAGTCCTTTTAATTGTTAGGGCAGGGCTATATATAAGCAGACATTGATTTATGATACAGGTATGGGACCTAAGGGGTGTGGGGTTTTTCTGTTATTTGAAACCCCATGCTGTTAAATTAACTTTTAGTATGTTATGGAATGGCCAATCCTAAACAAATTTTCAATTGGTCTTTATTATTTATTTTTTTATAGTTCTTTTTCTTTATAGAATTATTTGCCTTTTCCTTCTGACTGACTCCAACTTTCAAAGGGGGGTCACTGACCACATCTAAAATCAAATGGTCTCTAAGGCTATACATATATTGTTATTGCTACTTTTTATTACTCGTCTTTCTATTCTGTCCTCTCCTATTAATATCCCAGTCTCTTGTTCAAATTTTGAATTATTTGGTAAAAATGGAATTTTTGGGAAATGTCTTGCTATAGAAATTTCAGTATTTTGCTGTTGATTACTCTGTAGTCATTAGGCCATACCTTTTGCTTCTGTAGTGGTGGTGGTGAGATCAGTGGATGGAATGGAAGGTGATAAGGAAGGTTTTGCTTATAGTGTCTGAGACTAGTGGAAAGCAGCATAAGACATCAGTTTCCTAGTCTAGGAAAAGAAGGAAAAGGAAAATGTACCTCTTGATATTTTCATGACATATGGCAAAACACAAGAATGAAAATAAAATTACCATAAAAGACATGGATGCACCATTGAGACAAAAGGTTAGAGAGAGAAAAAATACCTAAGAAACAATTCTGCAAATAAGATTTGAAAAACGGAGCTTTGTCAAAAGTGATAAACTGCCATATCAGAGGCCTCTAAAGGATAATAACAGCATTTTTAGACATTGTTTTAAAAATTGTGTGAAGGTCATTTGTCAGAAATGTCTCTGAAAACTAAAAGCAAGTTGGAAGGAAATCAATAAGAGAATTTGAATTTAGCCAAGAAGTCAAGGGAGTGGGTACAACGAGTTTTTAAGTAAAAGCTAGAATAAATCCTGAAGCACTGAAAGCTGTTTATCAATGTTTAATAATGAATGTGCCAGTCATGTGCAGTCAAGGAATTATGCTTAAAAGCAAGGAAGACTGCAAAGGAAGCACTGACATTCCCAGAGACATGTTAAATGAAAAAAGGCAGTAGCTGGCCATGCTGATAAAATAACCTGCATTCAGACGCTAAATGGGTAATTGTGTCTAAAGAAATCCAAATCCTTATCGGCCATTTTAAAGATCTGTGTGTGCAGTTTGTTAACTGTGTTAATACAATTCATTTCAGAAGCACATGGGCATAACTGCATGGTTATGGTTGCTATTTAATTTGCTGATGTCATGAAGCCCACTGAACTCTGGTATCTTAAATCACCGCTTGTTATGTTGTCTACCTGTTATTCTTTGTGGAGGTTTCGGAGTAGAAATCCTCCTGTCAGATAAACTTTTTTTTTTTAAATCTAAAAGTACAGATCTGTCTCCAAGAGGGCAAGGAATGCATGAATATATATATATATATATATATATATATATATATATATATATATATATATATATATATATATATATATACATATATATATATATATATATATATATATATATATATATATATATACATATGTAGCAGGGTATGGCATTTACCTGTGTTGCAAGTACTGTACTGGGTAGTGCAATGATTGCTTTGTGTACATATGTAGAGCACTGATTTGTACATGTTGTAAAGGTTGGAAGCACCAGATTTTCTTATTCAATGAATGGGGATATGATGCCACTTCCAGCTCGTTGGCATGCATGTATTAATAATCTTATTAGTGAGCCATTCATTAGATGAAGGCTGGATCTGCCTGCATAAGTGCAAGTACCATTGCATGCTAGATTGTAACAATTCACAATTATACACTTTGCATTTGCAAATATGCCCTTAAGCCTTGCAAAATGCAGAAAGGTTCAAATCTGACTAGTTCTACAAATTACTGGCTGATTCTGCAGGCAATTTCTTGATTTATTTTGTTATGTTGCAGAACTAGTCATCAGAAAATCTGATTTGCAATTTATTTATCATAAATTCACCATATCAGTCCAATTTTTACCACAATTGCCTCCTAAGATCATTTAAAATTGTTTCACTTTACAGTTGCAAAGCCTGTAGAAGAGTTCGATAATTTCCCATTTATTAATGAAAGTAAGTGGCTGCAGGGACATGCGTGGGTAAACAAATTGGTTACTGATTGAATATATTACAATATACTTGCAATAATATTCACATGTCTTATTTGTTTTAGTCCACTATTCCACATGTACTGTGTCTTAATTTAGATTTTTGCTCCTAATTTCCAAATTTTGTTCCACTTCCAAAGTATTTCAAAATGAAAGGTTATGCTTTGCAATGGTAGCAGCTGATCTCCCGTACAAAATCTACATTTAGAACACCGATCAAACCATTTATTCATTACTAGAATGCAGTCTCAGTTTGAGATGTTTCTTGTGTGAATGCGTTGCTCATGCTCAGTTTGACAAATAACGCTAACACTGCCTTCTTTAAAGTGTTTTAATTGAATTCAGGTGAACACAACTATTCAATAATTGTATTACTTCTTTTTTAAAATAACTTACAGACACAAACGCACACTGTTTTGTTGTGAAGGTAACAAGGAAACATTGATGTATGTTGGCTTGTACTATGTTCTAAATGCCAATCAGACACCCACAATGCTGATCACAGCATTGTGTTTACTATACTTCTTATAAAGACCACTTCCCACTCACGTCTGTCATTTGTTAGCCATGGAATTAATGCATTTAATTATTTCTGCTGATATTTATATATATATATTACTATGTAAGATATCTACTACTGCCTGTAACCTATGATATGTATGTATTGTTTAAACATAATACAGTACTGAATGCTATGGCTTAAAGAAGAAACAAACCCTTAATAAAAATAAAGGGGGTCTATATAGGGTAGGTAGGTAGAGTTTTTTTTTTTATTAAGGGGTTGTTTCTCCTTTAAGCGGCTTCTCACTTAATGCATCATATCCCATGTGATGTGCTGTTTCTTAAATAGGTAAACCATTACTTGAAAGGAAGTCTAGTTATATAAATTTTGACATTGATTTTGACATTGTTTACTTTTAATTAAGCAATAAGCAAAAGAATGCAATGCTACAGGTGTGAGCTATAGGTGGGATTTAAAGACCCTTACATTTAAAGGAATAGTTCAGTGTGAAAATAAAAGCTGGTAAATAGATAGGCTGTGCAAAATAAAAAATGTTTCTAATATAGGTAGTTAGCCAAAAATGTAATGTATAAAGGCAGTTCTCTGATAAAACAGCCAGAATCCAACTTCCTTTTCAGCTCTATAACTCTGAGTTAGTCAGCGACTTGAAGGGGGGCCACATGGTACATTTCTGTTCAGTGAGTTTGTAATTGATCCTCAGCATTCAGCTCAGATTCAAAAGCAACAGATATGACCCATGTGCCCCCCCCTCAAGTCTCTGATTAGTTACTGCCTGGTAGCCAGGGTAACCAGTCAGTGTAAACCAAGAGAGCTGAAAAGCAGGAAGTAGTGTCTTACTGACATGTTATACATCAAATCACTCCAGTCTTTATACATTACATTTTTGGCTAACTAACTATATTAGAAACTATTTTTTTAACTATAGATTAGAATTTTTTTATTTTGCACAGCCTATCTATTTACCCAGTTTTTATTTTTACACTGAACAAATCCTTTAAATCTTTCAGAGCTGAATTCAGTATTTACAAATTATAAGGATGAAATTCATATTTGCTTTGTACGGTTTCAGTGTTTTGTATGGCAGCCTTATTGCGCATATAAAGTTATTGGATTTGTTATATAGAATACAGTTGTATTCAGAATAATAGTAGTCTGACCTGATCAATCAATCAGCAATAACCAACCTGATCAATCACTGTTTATTGTAGAAATTATATTTCTACATGGCAAATAATTTACTAGTAAGTGTAGTAGAGTAATAGAAAACCAACAGTCATGGCATGCATGCTGCTGATTCTGTGTAATTGAATCTTCATGAGGAGCTGCCGGCACCCTCTTTCTTTCCCCCATCAGCGAGACGCAGCCACTGAGAAGGACAGGACACGCAGACCTGGGCGGCGCTGTTTGCTGAAGTAATTTTGGTGCCTATGTCCTTCTCAGCAATACTGCGCTCATCTCACCCACATACCTCCCAACTGTCCCTTTTTTGGAGGGACAGACCCTCTTTTCTCTGCACTGAACAGCCAGAAAAAGAAACAAAGTTTCTCACTTAATTGGCTTTTAGCAGAGAGCCCAGAACAGGTAACAGGTGCATATAAGATACTTTGTAACAAATTTGAGACACAAAAACAGTTTAGATAAGGAGAAATATTTTCAAACTTTCATAACCTGCCAAATTTTGTAAAACAAACATGGTAATTAGGGGGTGTGGCCACAGAAAGGGGTGTGGTCAAAAAATATCTGTGCTACGTGCGGAGAAAAATTTTTTGTCCCTCTTTTTACTTCCAAAATGTTGGGAGGTATGCACCCAGCTTCTTTGTGGCAAGCACATCCTGATTTAGTGAGCGTGTGCATCCTAACGGTGATCGAGAGCATCTGTCTTCTCTGTGTGCATTCATCTCTGCTTGCAGTTTTACCCTGATCGCTGAGTGCTGCACTCTCATCACCACTGACCACCAAAAAAGTAAGATGATTAAGAAAAAAAAGATATTTAAAAAATATTTCAGAGTCTGTAAATCTTTATAAAGTTGAATTCATTGGCAATTAACACAACACAATAAATGTAAATAGGTATAACTGCCATAATAATGCTCATGATTATGGTTTCTTTATGCTATGTTCAGGTTGGGAATAGAGATACAGGCAGTGTAGGAGGAGAGGGGTTCTCCTGGCTACAGCAAAGTTCCGCTTGTCATTCAGTGCTGTGACCATTTCCTGTAAGAGAATGAAGAGACACGCCCACCCCTCATTTCAGCGTAGACACAGATGAGAGAGTATCTTTGTGCAGCTCTCATATAATGATAGTTTTAGGAGGTAAATTGCTTTAAAAACATTTTTTTCTGCATCATTAAATATTTTGAGGATGAATGATTACTATATCTGAATATGAAGGTTATATGAAATTTTTCCTTTAAGGCTACTTCTAGTTATTAAAACAATCATCTAAATATAATAGAACTATACCCTAAAACTAAATATTACTGGAAATGCCATATGTTATATACTAAAGGTTTGGCATCATTACAGGAGTCACAGTGAGAGTTGTCGCAAGGGTTTACCATCTTGGATTTTGTTAGGTGTGTCTGCGACACACACATGCTCAGTGTGTTCTGAGTGATACTGTGTGGGCTGCAAATTAGATATTTTGGGAATCCACAAAAGTTATTAAATAAAGAACCGCTTTTGATAATTGCTTTCAATGACCTTGAATATTGCTATTGGGTCAAATAAAAAATAACATGGAAATCCATAAAACACATTTTTACATTTTCTTCAGCCTGAAATTTTTTTTTTCCTTATTATAAAATACAAGTGAAGAAAAAAGATTGCTGTATTAAGGTTCAAATGTTATTAAATCTGCACTATTTTATTGATTCCACTGGCATAATGCTTCTGTATCAATCTTTTTTCTCAGACGGCCCTACCTGTCAGTGCAGGACGACTGGGGTTAAGTTAGTCCTCTGTGGAGGCAGGACAAACTGAAAGAACTTTCTGCAATCCCTTACTTCCTTGTGGCTCCACCTCTTCCTCCAGTTTTTTCAGTTTCTCCTGCCTAGGAGGCAGCAACTTATCCTCTCTCTTAGTTTTTTTTTTTTTTATGATTATTTATGCATTTATTTTCTTTTATATGTTCAGTTTCATGTGAAGCAACAACTACTTATTATGGATAAGATAAGATTTATGGTTGAGCCCCACTGTGAGTGCTCCCAGAATTATGCAATGGATTCACATTTGAACAGGTAGAGCCCATTATGTGCGCTCCCTCTCTATTTAAGAGGTGTACTTCTGCCATTTCATTGGCGTGTCTTCAGAGGGCCTGGGAGCGTGCTCCTTATTAGTAGAGAATAGAATTAATCCAGCACACGAAATCTGCTCAAGGGTTATTACCCGTGTTTAATGTCAAGCCAAACACGGGTAATAACCCTTGAGCAGATTTTGTGTGCTGGATTAATTCTATTACGTACCATTTGTTGGGGGTGCCGTCCTCCTATGGTCCATGCACCATGGACGTTGAAAGAGGGACCAGGTGTGCATCTGCATTTCGTTTGGCTGAAGTTCCTTATTAGTAGAGCCCCCCTCTGTGTGTCCCAAGTTGCACCAATGGCCCCAATTCGTACTGACAGTTTTTAACAAGTGCGCTCCCGGGTCTTCCCAGGTTGAGCCCATGCTGCTAGCTCAGTTTGGGAGAGCGAAGCAGCCTTTTTGCAGTGGCATCATCCTCCCAGGTCATTACCTAGGTTGAACCCTTTCATACTCGCAAATAAAATTAAGGCGCATATCCACACAGTACAGGCGCAGCTGGATGACTTCACGCGGCTCATCGATATGCACCCTTTTTTCTGGAATCAGTGATGTTCTTCCCTTCAGGCCCTTCCAGTCTGGCGCTTGTCCAAGCGACTGTTCAGAAGGCTGCGCATCACAGCATGGATCACCTGAACTTTCCGGTCGGCAGCCGACAGTGTGCAAACATTATAAAGCAGCACACGGCAGCCATCTTCTTCTTATCTGGTAATCTTTGTGTCTTGACTGCAGTTTTGGCGCATGCGCAGTAAATCTCCGGTATCGAACAACTGCGCATGCGCCGAAAATCACGGAAATTTACGTGATCTACGTCGCAGTGGTTTGGGACGGGAAATTTACTCCAACTGCGCATGCGCCGAAACTTCCAAAAAAGATCGAAGAAAAAAGATGGCGCCCGTGAACTCCGGGGCCACAATCTGCACGGAGGGGTGAGAAAAAATTAGGGGCATTTGCCTGGGGGGGGGGGTCTAACCAGGGTAGGGGGAGGGTTTTTTTTTATTACAGGTTGAATTCTCCTTTAAGGTACATTTGTATCATGTCTAATCAGGATTTGGAACTGCTGTCCCTAATAGAGGAGATTGACATCAATATCCTCACAAATTCCAGTGCCAGCGGCTCTCGGTCCTACCAGCCTTCAGGCGAGTGTAGCTCCACAGGCTCAGAGGAAGATCTCTGTTCTGAGTATCAATCCAGTGATTTGGATAAACCATCTAGGCAACTGGAGAAGACTCAAATATACTCAGAGACATATTCTCCACCCTAGATAAAGAAGGAACAAGTCACTTTGTCCAAAGCAGATAAGTGCAAGGTAACTCTTCCAAAAAGCCTAGGACATTTCTAGTATGTAAATCCATTACAAAATACATCAACACAGAATGGCGTCAGCCAGAAAGGAAGTCCAATATACCTCATAGGTTTTTTAACACCTATCCTATACCAGATGATTAGAAGCACTGGGACAAAATACCCAAAGCAGACCCACCCACCCATCTGCTAGCATGTAACACCACCTTACCAGCAGAAGATGCAGGCTCTCTTAGAGATCCAATGGATAAAAAAATAAATTCTGCCCTTTAGCGTGATTTTCAAAACACGGCAGCCATATTGAGACCTGCAGCAGAGGCTACTACAGTGGCAAGCACGGCAAAATACTGGTGCCAGGAGCTCATTAAACACCCTCCAACCTCGCCAGAGCACTTTATGGCAGAATTAGATAAAGTCATTCCTAGGCGAGGCCACATTTGAGACAGCTAAAGTAGCTGCAAAAGCCTCTGCAGCATCCATCACAGCTCGCAGAGCACTCTGGTTGTGGCAATGGTCAGGTGATACTGCATCCAAGCATAAATTTACTTCTCTACAGTTTAGTGGATCTCAGCTCATTGGGCCTGAGCTCAAACAAATAATTTCAGAAGTAACCGGTGGTAACGGTGCCTTCTTACCTGAAGGGAAACATCCCAGAAGGGAATTCCACAGATGCAATTTCCAACACAGATCTTGGTCCTCTACCAGCCAACAACAGAGAAGCTCTAGGCCTCAACACCAACAACAACCCAATAGGAGGTACAAAACACCTTGGCAAAGACAGGAAAAATTCACTCATAAGCCGATGGCGACAAAAGGCCAGGATTCCTGACTGTCGCAACTCCATATCTCTACCTCCGGTAGGCGGAAGTTTAGGCGACTTTGTGCCAGCTTGGCGGGACTCTATAACAGACAATTGGGTGTTAAACATTCTAATCATGGCTACAGCATTCCTTTCACAAAAAAGCCGCCAAGGCACAGATTCGTAACTTCTACCCTTCCTTCAGACCAGACAAAGAAACAGGCTCTTTTCAACATCATCAAAGATCTACTTCAAAACAAGGTCATCACTCCAGTACCTCCACTGTTTCACTCCCATTAATTTTATTCCAACCTTTTCTTGATATCAAATAAAGACGGCGATTTTCGTCCTCATTGTCATGGCAGATTCACAAAAGGAAGCCATAGCACAAATGCAAGAGTGTCTACAGACTCTACAACACCATGGCTGGCTCATCAATTACAAAAAAAAGTCTTCCACATCCAATGCAGTCCCTAGGCATGCACATCAACTCAGAATACAAAAAGGTTTTTCTACCTCTAACAAAAGCAATTAGTCTACAGCAAGTGGCTCGCAATGTCATTCAACAAACCCACTTCAGCACTCAAGATTCACAGACTTCTAGGTCTAATGGCAGCCAGTATAGAAGGTGTGCCATTCGCAAAGTCTCATTTAAGGCCCCTTGATAGGAATTCCTCAAAAAGTGGGACAAAAACCATCAAGACCTGTCCCAAATATTCAATTTATCACAGCCAACCATTCTCAGCCTCAGGTGGTGGACACAGATTCACAACCTAACACAAGGCAAAAGCTGGGACTGCTCAGTCCAAGAAGTGGTCACAACGGATGCCAGCCTCATAGGATGGGGGGCGACATGGCCACCCCATGAATGTCAGGGAACATGGTCACATCTAGAACACAGACTGCACATAAATAACAGAACTGAGAGCAGTTTACTATGCCCTGTTCAACTAGCAAACTCAGCTGAAGGACAGACATGTCAGGATTCAACAACAGCACCACTGTCGCTTACCTAAATCGACAAGGGGGAACCAAGAGTGTGGCAGCCCTCAAGGAGGTATCCCGGATTATGTCTTGGGCAGAGTCCAACAGTCTCAATTCAACGCACAGCTCCCACGGTTCCTATCAAAGTCTCACGACCCCAAGGCAGAAGGGGTAGATGCCCTAATCTGCCCATGGAACTGCAACCTAGCATACGCCTTTCCATCTATCCCGAAGGGAGTTCCCACTATACTTCTAGCCCCTTGGTGGCCCCGCAGAGCGTGGTTTGCAGAACTGGTGCAGATGACGGCGGCACCACCATGGTCACTTCCACTAAACCCACACCTTCTATCGCAGGGCCCAGCGCATTTGACGGCTTAGCTGTTGAAACCAAATTGTGGAAGGAGGATGGTTTTTCAGACAAAGTCATACACACATTGTTAGCTGCACTTAAGAATTCTACCTTAACAGCATACCACAGAATCTGGAAAGCATTCCTATCCTGGAGCCAGGCACACGGAATACAATGGCAGTTTTCTTCATCCATTCAAATCTTGGACTTTGTACAAAGTGGAGTAGACAAAGGTTTTAGCACTTTCAGCTCTTCTACACAGACAATGGGCTCTACTGCCAGAGGTTCGTCTATTCTTTCAGGCACTTCAAAAACATAGGCCTCCTATTAGAGACCCCGTTCCACCCTGGGACTTAAAATTAGTTAGTTAGAGCCCTCCAAAGACCTCCAATCAAGCCCCTAGGCTCGGTAGACCTAAGGTTCCTGTCGTGGAAAGTAGTTTTCCGTATCGCCATCTGCTCAGCTAGGAGAGTGTCAGATCTAGCAGCCCTGTCGCACAAACCACCTTGGACTATTTTCCATCAGGATAAGGTAGTGCTTAGAACAGTTCAGTCACATCTACCTAAGGTTACTTCAGAATTCCACCTTAATCAGGAAATTGTCCTTCCATCATTCTGCCCTAAACCACCAAATTCACAAGAATAGCAGCTACACATGCTGGATACGGTATGGGCATTGAAATATTATATACAATGCATCAAAACGAGGCCGTATGCAAGGCGGCTACCTGGTCATCTTTGCACCTTTTTCAAAGTTTTATAAGTTACATGTTATGGCCTCTTCAGAAGCGGCCTTTGGCAGGAAGGTGCTAAAAGCAGCAGTGACACATAGATAGCTCCTGTCTTTATAGTTTTTACTTGTTCAGATTTCTTAGATTTGGTTTTTCATTTTGAAGGCTTTGGGACATCCCCAGTTGTCCTGCACTGACAGATAGGGCCACCTGAGAAAAGGAGATATCTTACCTGAAAATACTTTTTCTCATAGGCCCATATTGTCAGTGCCGCATCCCTCCCTCATGGGGTGCCATTTTTTTTGCTGCTCGTCATTTAGTTACAGTTAGTAAGGCAGTTAGGCTCTGTCCCAAACAGCAGGCTCTGGTACAAAATTGGAGGAAGAGGTGGAGCCACAAGGAAGTAAGGGATTGGAGAAAGTTCTTTCAGTTTGTCCTGCCTCCACAGAGGATCAACTTAACCCCAGTCGTCCTGCACTGACAGTACGGGCCATGAGGATTTTCAGGTAAGAAATCTCCTTTCCTTTTCACAACAGCAAAATGGATGGGCTATTTAAATAGCGCTTTTTTCTGGGGTTTTGATGGGTTTATGTGACAAATCCACTCTAAACTGCTTCAATAACAACTTTATTGTGCATAAAGTTTATTATATTCAATGCTTTGTTCAAAAAACATTAAATCTCTGCTTCCGGAAGTACACTGTAGAATGGTGAAAGGGTTATTCTGCAAAATCCGAGGTGCGTCGCTCCACATCTCTGCCTAGACTGCTGAACTGGAAGCTAGTTCTTGCTGCTGTACTGAGGATTTTACAGACCTCTGCAGGACTTACTTCTGTGCTGCAAGCAGGGAAGGAATGTCCGCGGCGTAATTTACTTCTTTGAGTGCTGCGAGTGGAGAAGGAATGTGCGCAGCATAATTTACTGGGTCCTGTGTGTTAGATTTATGTCTGATCTGCGTGCTACCTTTACTGTTCGCAGCACTGAACGAGCTAAAGCAAGCTTAGGAATAACCGCTGCGGGCATTCCTTCTCCACTCGCAGCACTCACAGAAGTAAATTACGCTGCAGACATTCCTTCCCTGCTTGCAGTACAGAAGTAAGCCCTGCAGAGGTCTGTAAAATCCTCAGTACAGCAGCAAGAACTAGCTTCCGGTTCAGCAGTCTAGGCAGAGATGTGGAGCGCCGCACCTCGGATTTTGCAGAATCGCACTTTCGCTATTATACAGTGTACATCCTGGTCTATCTATCATCTCTCTCTCATCTTACTGACACATCTGGAAATGAGTGCTCATTGGTAATTTCTACAGTGATTATACTGGTACAGCTCGGGTTAATAAGCGGAGTATACATTTTCTGTAGTAGTTATACTGGCATGCCTAGGGTTAATATGCCGTTATCCATTTTACTTTGGGATTGAAATTTAGGTTGTGTTTAGGTAAAATGGGTCTGTTATGGGCGTGTGGCCAAAAGTAGGCTTGAATTCTTCCATTATTTGGCCCTTTGCTCAGGGCCCACCAAGGGCTTTAAATGGCCCTGGGAATAGGCAGCTCAGTATAATTTGTTTCACAAAAGCTTTACACAAAAATCAGTGTAAAAGGACCAAAAAATGCCATATTCTGTGAGTGTGCCTGTGTAATTCCAGAAAAGTGTCCATACCTGTACTTCGTGAAGCTAATAACTCTTTCTACCAGTTAACGGCTGGTTAAGCTATTGCAGAATATCTTAAATGTGACTATTTGCTGTATGACACTCTTAATTAATAAAGCATTCCTGGCCCAATTGGATTGTGAGCGAAAAAATGTTTTTCCATATCTTGGTGGTATATATGAGCATATACTGTACAGGTATTAGACCCATAATCCAGAATGCTTGGAACCTGGAGTTTTCCAGATAATAAATCTTTCTGTAATTTGGATCCTTCCAAAAAGAATCAATTATATCTAAGATTGGATCAAATACAAGGTATAGTTGTATTACTATAGAGGAAAATTGGATTATTTGAATAAAATGAAGTCTATGGGGCAGATTCACTAAACTCCAAATTTTCGCTTGCTTCCGCTTCGCTCACATCATAACACTTCGCCAGGCATAAATTCGCTCAATTCATTAACATATGAAGTTACGTCCAGGATGAACACTGGCGAAGTTGTGCTAGCGTTACTTCAGCAAGCAAAGCGAAGTTGCACTAGCGCTGGCTAATTTGCATACAGCGGGAAGTGAAAGTTGAATGCACATATATGTTGCAGCAAATACATTACATTACACAAGTCCAAGGAACCTTAAAAAAATAAAATAGAGTTGTTATAATGCCCTACACATGAGCACAGTGTATAGTTTATGTGCCATATGTTAGGAAATGTATGGGGGAACCTGGGTACCCAAAAAAATTTTTACGGACTTTTGCAGCCTATCACACTGAAAAAATTAAAAAGATGCCAGAGCTTTTTGGGACTTAGAAAATTTTCAACAAAAAAATCGAGGAAGTCCTATTCATTCCATTGCACTTCGCCTGGTCTGAGCTGGTGAAGGCAAGTCTGGCGGAACAGCTAATGTTCAGTAAAATCCGCATCTTAGTTAATTCTGTTCGCCAGAGCGAAAATTTGTCTGTGTCTGAACCCTTGCTACCATGTGGAGATGATAGGAATCCTGCAATAGAACGTAGAAGAAAAAAGAACAGGAAAAACCAAGAAAATAATTAACATAATAAAAAATCATCATAAACCATTTGTGCTCATATTCACCAAAACTACACCTAGTAGTCTGGAGGGACACCTGTTCTCTGCAGTATGGTGGATCATGAGAGGTTGTTTTTAACCTGGGGATGTTATAGTAAGTAGGGGTTGTTGCCCCGAAGTCCTACCAGGTTGTATGTCAAAATGTATTGACTGTCAGTTGTCAAATGTCTGGGGGTCAGTGTAGGATGTAAGTGGACTAAATGTCAAAAGAATTGTGTGCTTGGGTTATTTTGTTTAGGGATGCCTCCAGCCAGTCCATGTGAAATAGGAAGTGTAACTTGTTTTTGACAAGTTGTATAGATGGTGGGATGATAGAGAGCCATTCCTGTAGTATGGGTTTCCTGGTCGCTGTGGCCAGTCTTTCTGTTAGGGCTTTAGTCACACATTGTCCCATTTGAGTTTGCTAAATAGGGCCCATTCAATGTCAGGTTTGTCATTTTTGTGTAGTCAACAGGTGCCAGTAGCCATATACTTTTGACCATAGTGTTTGAATGACTGGGCATAGCCAGATACAATGGAATAGGGAGACCTCTTTATATTGACACCTTAAACATGCAGGGTTTTCCATCAGACCCATTTTAAATCTCTGTAGTGGAGTTAGGTAGGATTGGTGCAGGAGCTGTAGAAGGAATGATTCTCATGGCATGAGAATGAAGTTTAAAGATATCAAGGGTGCTGGCATTCGGAATGGAGTCAGCCCAGTTTTGAGTGATGCGTCTCCAGTAGAGGGATCTACTGTAAGTCTGTTCTGGTAAGTTTGTGAATGAGTGCAGTTTAATGATGGGTATTGCTTCCTTTCCATATATGGTTTAGAGCAGTGATCCCCAACCAGTAGCTCGTGAGCAACATGTTGCTCTCCAACCCCTTGGATGTTGCTCCCAGTGGCATCAAAGCAGTTGCTTATTTTTGAATTTTAGGCTTGGAGGCAAGTTTTGGTTGTATAAAAACAGTTGTACTGCCAAACAGAGCCTCAATGTGGGTTGACAATACGCATAGGGGCTACTAAATGGCCAATCACAGCCCCTATTTGGCACCCCAGGGATATTTTTCATGCTAGTGTTGCTCCCCAACTCCTTTTACTTCTGAATGTTGCTCACGGGTTCTAATGGTTGGGGATCCCTGGTTTAGAGGGTTAGAGAGGTCTTGGTCTGTCATTTTGTGCAGGATATTCCTCACATAGTGAGTGGCTTATGTGAACTAAAAATGTTGGGTATGGAGAAAGGGGAATTTTGTCCCTGTGTAAAATGTATAACAAAGCAGTAGAATGATTAATTAATCAGATGAAAGTTGAGTGTAGAACTAGCCAGACCATGGATGACTTTGATGTAGTTTGCATCTGCTATTGCAACGTTTAGGGTTCTTGAACAAGCGCTAGGTGGGGCACATGATAACGACCATCAGAGTCTGAAGGTCTGGAACGTAAAAGTAAATATATACTAAACTATGGTGCATCTAATGCCAAAGAACCAAGATAACAACATCCAGAGATTGCCCCTGCAACCCACAACACAGGTCAGTCTCTTATACCTGGTACCACTAACACTACTATACTGTATAGTGCCCAAACCGCAGAGCTGCAAATGCCGGCAGTTGTTTTGCTCTTGTCTAGAGAGGCTTCTCCTCCATTGTTGAAACCTTTAAAATCTGAACACACTCTACATTCTTAAGCTGGCCATAGACTCAAAGATCCGCTGGTTTGGCGACATTGCCAAACGAGCGGATCTTTCCCCGATATGCCACTAACTGCATGGCTATATCGGGGGTAATTCGAACGTTCGGCCGTATGGCCGAACGATCGAATTACGATGCGCCAAGGGGCTCCGACGGGTCGGTCGGGTAAAAATCCGACCTTCCCGATCGATATCGTGGCCAGATATCGATCGGGAAGACCCGTCGGAAGCCCCCATAGACGGGCAGATAAGATGTCAAATCGGTCCAAATGACCGATATCGGCAGCTTTATCTGCCCGTGTATGGCCACCATTAGACAACTCCTCCATTCAGAGATCTACTACATTTTACCTTTTCATACCACCTACTTCCACTTTTGTATTCTCTTGCTGCCTCTCAAATGCAATTCTTACCTTTCTCTATAGATAAGTCTCCCTTAGCATCTGAAGAACTAAACTATTGTCCTACCACTTTGCAAGTATGAGTCAGTGACTATGGTAAATGATTGTGTGTAATCCCTTCAGATTTTTCATCTGTAATTTATGCACTCTCAGTGACCTTCTTCCTCTTGTCTCTCTCAACACCTGCTGCTTAGTCTCTTATGTAAATGTATATTTAAAAGCTTTTTCTTTTCTCCCTGCTGTGTCATTTTAATATTATTAAGCAGTGTTTTGTTTTTTATTTTAAAGAAAAATATATAACAATATACATGAGAGTGATTGAATTTACTACATGTTGTTTTTGTTTGATGAAATGCAGACTTGAGGACTCATTTAATATAGGAAGGCATGATGCAAAGAAAGCTCTTTGATCTGATAGAATGGGGCATTGATAGTGCTATACCCTTGCAGAGCGGCACATAGGTGTAACATACACAAAGCTAGGGGATGAAAGGCACAAATGAGCCTTGTTCTTAACTTCTGGCAAGGGAAGGTGTTTAGGACAGGACTCCCTTGTAACTGTCAGCACTGGGCCCTGTTGTTTGTACCACAGTGGACCAAAAGCACAAAGTGAATTTGCAATGAACAGTGACACGTGGGCTTTCTGTGTGGTCTCTATTTATTGTGTAAAAATTTTATGTTGTTTGAAAGATGCTACCAATATTTTTTTAACATTTCTGTCACTCTAGAATAGGTTCAAAAAGCAGATTGCAGGTTAAAAACAAAACAAAAGAACACTTCGCATGAAATGGCTGAGCAATCACTTATCTGAAACCTATTTGTTCAGAGGCCAGAGCCTAACATACAGTATCATCTTGCGGCTGCAGTTTCACTAACTCACTAAAATCACATGATCTTAAAAGCATATCTTGTTTCTGGTTACTTCAATGTGAACCCTTAAGTGCCCTCCAATTTGACTCCAAGCTTTCCTCCTCATAAACACATTATTGTCTTTGTGAAAGAAGCTCCTGAGATCTCAAAAGAAAAGAGCAAGGACAATCCACCAATATTAACGACATAAATGTATCATTTATACATTCAGTTATTCATAGCACAGTAGGTGTATACAATGGAGAGCGGTTTTGATGGAGATGAATGTCAATTTATAGATTCTTTGTTCTGGAATTCAAACTTACAAGAAGAGGATGTGGAAGGGTACCTTTGTCTGTGAGTAATGCCATTGTTCTACCTTTCTTTTAGCTGAAACTACCTTAATACTACATTACAGTGAAAAACCAACATATATACTTGATGTACAAATTATGCATTTATTTCACATGCTTATTTTATCAGCTGACGAATGCATTTTGCTGTTGTTGGTGAGAAATTTGTGGTGATAAGTTATTATTTCTATTAGAATAACATTAGCTCAAACTGGAATACCTGCAAGCTGAACAGAGTAAAAATAACATCCTGCGGTGCAAGTGCAATGCAGAAGATCTTTATTGTGTAGATACTAGGCAATAAATGTTTGTAGTGCGTGTGTTACACACATATATGTCTTAACAAATCACATTCTAAATATAATATAATATAAATAGCATAGGTAAATGTAAAGCAATGATAAAATATGCAGACAGAGGTCAGTTCTGAGCACACCATGATAAAAGATTCTGATAAAATACTGTAAGCTTCAATATTATCATTATAACGGACACAGAAATTTTGTAAGCAGTGCCCTTTAAAGTGAGAATTTTACTAAACCATTTTCTGATTGGCTGTGCCTAGTGTTCCCGAGCCTGAGTTATCTCTTGGCCCCAGGTTCAGTTAAAAAATCAGCTTGTACTTCATATTGTAATTGAAATAAAACTGACACCTGATACATTTATTTCTTATTAAATCAAATATCTCAGAAGGTTGGCTGTACAAAAAATATGAATATTTGTTTGCAGTATAAACACTGAACTGCCGAATGCCATATTAGACATGATTTGCATATATGCTGTGTAAAATTTAAATAATTTGTTCACTCATTTGTTCACTGTTTCCTTGTGCGTCAAAATCTATGATTTGTAGTAATAATTCATTAAGGTTATGTGTATAGGCACAGCAACACCGGAATCATTGGAACAGTGATTATAAATGACAGTTGGACTGTATTCCTTGCATCAAAGCCATCTTTAGGATTTGTTTCTTAATGTTGCTTTTTCTAATTATGTTTTGGTCTATACTAGCACACAATTTATTCTTTAGAGACATTTAGAAATTAATTTTAATAGATCTAATGATTTGTACCTTTCATTTTGATTTTTAATATGACGCAATGAATGCTTAACATACAAAGCATCAATGGTTGTGGATACCAAACAAAAGAGACATATCCGTAAACAATCTGTGCATACATGTAATGCTAGTATAGTAAATATTATGGCTGAATAATAAAAGAGCACATGCAACAATAACTAGTACAGGGACATAAAAATATTTTAGAGATTGGGGAATTATCATTTAATAAAAGAACTTGCAGGTGGCTCTGTCACTTTATAATGGTTTATGTAAACTGTATAATGAAACTTAATGAATGCTGTTATCACCATATTTATTTAAGTGTGTCCTTTGCTGGCTGTTGATATAGTTTCTGCAATAATATCAGAAGTGCATTATGCTCAACATATAACAGTGTATATAGTTACAGCTACCTAAAAACTCAATGTATTGCTGCAAAAAAAGAATGTTTTGCTTGTAAGTGTTGTACTAATCCGTAGATAGCAGAGGGTATTTTATACTATTTACTAATTGTTGATTGGTTGCTATGCTAACAGCAGTTATGCAATTTAGCACCTAATAAATTGCTGATTTCTGGAGTGTCTGTGTTATGAGCTGTCAGTTTGTGGATTCTATATACTGTAGGTAAGGCTTGTATACATGATTTGCCAAGTAAATACTGATACTGCGCACACAGCCTAACCTATAGAAAGCATACAAACACACAGTGAATTAGAATTACCATTAGAGAAGCAGAACCAATGATAATTGCCACCACTCACTTTCTTTTTTTGATTTCTTGACTCCTGAGTTTAAAGATTTTATCCTGTATTACAGATAATTGTTCACCAAGTTAAATATAATCCTCCCAGTGCAATGAACAGTAGCAGTCGAGGTTCTGTGAACGGAACATTAAGATTTTGCCACTAGGGAAAGGCGTAACAGGATCTCGCGTTTTAATTTAGCACTCACCATCCGTTTTAAGCAAATGTTGGTAAAAGCAGCCTATTCCGTTATTTTAAGAGTGCAGCCCATAAATGTGTGTAAATCTAAACCAAACAAGATCTTATTTAATAGTTTGTCTATTTCTTAAACTGTGGGACCATACAGCGAAACTGGTCCTATGTGTAATTTGTATCATACAACACTGTATTTATTAAGCATCTAATTTTAAGTTAGAGGAAAGCCAGTACAATGTTCATCAAACATTCATTGTAATCTACATATGGGGGTGAATTAAAGCAAATGCTTAATGTGTGTCTGTGCCTGGGGTTGGACAAATTCTTTCTTGGCCACAGCCAGGCAATTTAATTTATTGCTGGATCAATCACAATTGAATTATTTCAATTATATTGATTGCAGAATAGCTAGATCTAATTACTAACATAGGGCCTATCATTAAATAAGGAATAACATTTTAGAGCTAAAAAGCCTTTTTCTACTTGAGCACAGAATCCACCCTGGGTTGCATTTTATAGTTAATAATGATATAGTCCAAAGAAAGAAGTAAGAAGAAACCCCACTTAATGATGATAATAGCAATAATAATAATAATGATGATGATGTCTGATGTGTTTACATTTCTCCTAATTTGAACCATGGTGATCACATATACAGGCACACCTATAGGGTAATTTAACAAATGTTCCAGATTACTCATCACTTGTATCTTGTGGCTTTGTAGTGCTCTGCAGAGTGCAACACTGGTGTGCACAAGTCAAGCAATGTCCTATTCACCCAGAAATCAGAGGTCCTTGCTCTTGGTTTAGCACCAATCTGTCAGTGGAAATAGCCTTGACCTGGAAAAGGTAAATGCATTTAAGAGGAACTATGCCCACCCGCTGTTGGCATCCACAGTAATTAACATAAATACGGTATTTGATATTTTACTATAAAAATATACTGCAAATGATCCTGGAGAGCCACAAGGTAGAGTCCTGCATCGGGTCGGGTACCTGCGGGTACCTGCGGGTACCGGCATATTATCTGCAAAAAAAGCGGGCACTAGGGATGGCCGAATTTGACCCGTTTCGTTTCTGCAAAAATTTCCCACCGGCGAAAAGTCGTAGGTGGCCATTAAAGTCTATGGGTGTCAAAAAAAATTGGACGCGCAGTGAATTTTTTTTGACGCGCATCTTTTTGTTTTGACGCATGATGCCATACAAGTCTATGGGCGTCATTTCCGCTGTGAAACAAGGCGAAAAAAATCCCTAGCGGGCACCCATCGGAATGGGGGGGGGGATTTTCAGGTGCGGATATGGATGCGGGTCTGCGCGTCGCGGGTCTCATCTAAATGTCTTATCTTATGTAATATTATCTAAGGTTTTAGAAATATACAGTCCCTTTTTCTTTGGGTGTATCCCCAGAATTCAATAGGAATGTTTTTTTATGGCTCATAATATTTAATTGTGAATATTTTATTACAGAAAGGAAGCAAAACTTGAGTAAAGTGCTCTAATTGATTCTGGTGCAGGGGAATTTTCTTCTAAATTTGTGCAGCGGGCACAACTCCTCCCAAGTCCCAAGATTGTCTCATTATCTGTAGAAGTAGCAGATGGCTCCCCTCTCCAGTCAGGCCCTATATGTTCTGCATTCAGAAACATGTTACTTTCTTTTGTGCAAAATAAACCGCATTCTGCAAACGTTGATATACTGCCTCCCTTGGACTTTGATATCATTTACAGATTTCCATGGCTGGTTAAAATAATCCTATAAATATTTGGGTTAAGAGAACCTTACTATTTTCTGATATCCTATTGAAGGCACCACTGCAGTAATCAGTCAGTAATCAATTCCTCCCCTTCTGGTACAACCTCTATACAATCCTCCCTTCTCTCTATCTTGAATCCAAACCTATTTGATAAAATGGAGGCTGCTAAACTCCCCCCCCCCCACTTTGTGGCTATGATTGTCCCATTGGTATTTAATTTATTAGAGCCTGAATTAAAGGAACAGTAACACCAAAAAACCACAGTGTTTTAAAGGAATACCACTATACTGTAGTGTTGCCCTGCACTGGAAAACTGTGTGTTTGCTTTAGAAACTCTACTATAGTTTATATAAACAAGCTGCTGTGTAGCCATGAGGGCAGCCATTCAAGAACATGATAAACAGCAGATAACAGATATGTTTTGAAAACTCCCATTATATACTACAGATCTTATCTGTGATTTGCTGGATATTGTGTGCCTTTTTTTCCAGCTTGAATGACTGCCCCATATATACACAATAGCTTGTTTATATAACTATAGTTGTCTTTCTGAAGCAAACACACCAGTGCAATGCAACAGCACATTATATATTCATTACTTTAGAACACTTTCAATTCTTGGTGTTACCGTTTCTTTAAGAATTATTTGGAGACAAATTCAGAAGAAGGATTTATAATCCTCTCCTGCTGGTGCTCCCATATATTTTGTTTTTTGTTAAAAACATTTAAATTTACTTCCTTGTATTGGTTGTAGAGAGCTAAATGGGATCAAAATTGAAAATACTCCTTGCTGTCACAGTTACTTGACCATATGGTGAGCCACTATATTCACCAAATTAGATCTGAGAGGGGCATACAATTTAATTTGCATTCGTCAAGGAGATGAATGGAAAATGGCTTCCAGAACTTGGTTACAGGCTTTTGCTTACCTAGTTATGCTATGTGTTCTCTGTAATGCCCCATCCACATTTCTTTAATTATTTTTTTATTAATTATGTTTTCCATGGTCTTCTGAATGAATTTGTAATCTTCTATCTGAACAATATTCTGTTGAACAAGCTCGATCAGCATAGAAAACATGTAAAGGATGTTTTACTGCATTTGAGTAACCACGTGTGATAAAATTAAAGAAAGAGCTTGTCTAGACACTGAGGTGCAGAGTCTTCATAAGAAAAGGGTTTTGAATTTGTATAATGATTTTTTTATGAAGATCAACTTTTTGTTCCTGAGTTACCCAATGGTTCTTCCCTTTCACCATGTTTCTACCATGGTAGAGCACATAGAAGTTTTAAAAACTTACAAGTTAGTCAAAAGGGAATTTTGGTGGCCTGGGCTTATTAAGGATATCAATGGATTTTGTTAAGGGGTGCTAGGTGTAAGGTACACAGAACTACTTTAAAGCAGTAAATCTGCATCATGGTGCTCTCCTCTGCCCCCTCTAGTTTGGGATCTGTGCTGCCACATTAAATTGGTTGTTGAGTGCTACACTTGCACTTCAGTGTTTTCCAATTGGGGGTACATTCCAATACCCTGCAGATTCTGCCTTCTGTTCTAGAATAAAATCTAGTCACTGATAAGTGGGGGACTTAGCCACTGGGATTCAATACATATTCTGATTGGTTGTCCAAACGTGGATCTTTCTGGGTTTATCTAGTTCTAGCAAAGTCTCAGCATAATGCAGGTATTGGATCTGTTATCCAGAATCTCCAGGACCTTGGTTTTCCAGTTAAGAAATCTTTCTGTAATTTGGATCTCCATACCTTGTCTATTAGAAAATAATGTTGAGGTTTCAGAGATATTTGTAATTTTTTAGCACATCATTCAGTATTTTTTTTTCCATTCATGCTTTTTTTATATTGGATTTTTTAATACATTTCATGACATTTGAGGTTTTAGAGAACGTTTAGTTGTGTTTTCAAAAACCTCCAAAACCAAGAAATGACAAACAGAGAGAAATAGTGTTTTCAGCATTTATTTCAATTCTATAAAACATCTGTTAGAATTCAGCAATAACCCATAATTGACTATTTCACAGTTTAATAAAGTTTAGTTATAATACAGTTTCGGAATCCATACATATTTATAATTCTACAGAAAACCCTGGTACACTAACAGAATGGAAATTACATCGGAGAAGAAAAAATGGCACATAAACCAAGTTTGTCCAGGTGTTGCTTTTATTGCTCTTCTGATAGCCCTGACTCCTAACATGTTGCTATTGTTCTCAGAGGGGCATGGTTGAACAAGATGGAGCAATGTGGGTAGCAGTGGCCTACCCCCCAGTAAAATGCTATTGTTCTCAGAGAGGCATGCTTTCAAATCTTCACTAACATGACTAAACATGACCAATCAATGCATAGAGTGGCATAGGCAGCTATACATCAAAGTTTTCAACTATGAGAAAACTTTAAAACTGAACTCATGATTCCTGTTAAAAGACTTACGACACATTGGACACTTTTTGCAGCTAATTAAAATCAAGTTTTATTTGCTGCATGGGAAATGCCTTAAATTATTTAAAATTATGGAAGTCACAACAATACAAAATTTAACTTTGACTATACCAGAATTCTGTTCTGTCAACACTACTGTACTTGTAATGATAATAATGAACAATAAACAGTGGTTTACTTAGGCTAGATGTATACCATATATACGTTGCACCTTTATTACAAAAATGTGTTTAAATATGTCAAGTTTTCTTTCTCCTCATTTTAAGTAAATGATCATTCAATGATAAAAACAGATAGGCGGCACTCCAAATAAAAATGAATAAAGAAAATGTATTCCAACAGGAGATGGATCCACATGGCCTTACGCGTTTCGGGAAAGAGATCATAGGCTTCATTCAATGACCCTATATTTAGCATTCATTTCTTATCTACTTATCTGGTAAAACTTACGATTTAACTTACTCTACTTACTTACTCTACTTACAATATTTCCTTCAGTTTGCTAAACGGATTTAATTTTTTGTAAAATTTGTTGTACTGTGAAAGTCCCAGCATCTCCTAAGTTTACCTTTATTTTTTCCACTGGATTTCTTTTAATACCCTTTTATTTATTGGTTTAATTCCCTCTGTGTGTTGCTTCGAGTAGCTTCTAATTTAGTTACATTGGGTTACATTGGGTTTCATTAATTCTTTTTATAATAATTTGTATTGTCGTTTTATTACAGATTGCTACTAGTACCATCTTATTGAACCACAGGCATTTCATAGTGTTATTGAAAAAAATAAATCTTCCACATCATTTATTTGGCATGTAAAATCCTTTATTTCTGTTAAAAATAACCTTTTTTTTTTTTTTTTACTGTTCCTACTATTGTTTTTATCAGCAAAGAGCTGCAGTAAGAAATTGAAAAGAATTATTAGCATTGAACCAGTCATGTATAAACCTTACATAGTCACAATTAGGGATGTCGCGGACTGTTCGCCGGCGAACTTGTTCGCGCGAACATCGGCTGTTCGCGTCCGCCGCAAGTTCGCGAACGTCGCGCGACGTTCGCCAATAGGCGTTCGCGTCAAAATCGTTCGACCATTCGACCATTCGATCACTAAAATCGAAGGATTTTCGTTCGAATCGAACGGTCGAAGCCATTGGATTGAATGAAATCATTCGATCGAATGGCTTCGATCGTTCGATTCGAACGAAAATCGTTCGATTCGAACGAAAATCGTTCGATTCGAACGAAAATCGTTCGATCGAACGATTAAAATCCTTCGATCATTCGAATCGAACGATTTTCGGATGTTCGAAGTTCGCAAACTGTTCGCGAACTGTTCGCATTTTTTGCCGGTGTTCGCGAACGGCGTTCGCGAACACATTATCGGCGGTTCGCTACATCCCTAGTCACAATTTATAGGTATTGTTGTCACAATTGTGCTTATGTGCGACACATTTTCAAGTAGATAATACAAACTGTAGCGGTTATTATTTGCCTTGTTTTGTTTACATTTCATTTGCTTCAATATTTTTTAATCTAAACTATTAATAACTGTTATGAAATTGTATCAATATTGGTCTGTGTATCGAGAACATTTTCTCTGCTTAAAGGAGAACTATATCCTAAAAATTAATATGGCTAAAAATGCTATGCTTAATATAACAACCTTATTGCACCAGCCTAAAGTTTCAGCTTCTCAATAGCAGCAATGATCCAGGATTTCAAAATTGTTACAGGGGGCCACCATCTTGGAAAGTGTCTGCAACACTCACATGCTCAGTGGGCTCTGAGCAGCTGTTGAGAAGCTAAGCTTAGAAGTCATAGTAAATGATCAAGCAGAATATAGGGGTTAGAAAAAAATAGAAATATATTTTATCATATGTTTGAAGAAAGAGTCATTTGGAATACCATGGGGCTGATTTATCATTGCTTGAACCTCTGGGCTTGAGCAATGGGTTTCTCAAAGTTACACACAGTTCCTGCATCCAATTTACTTTGACTTGCTGCCAATCAGTTTTTTCCCCAAGGAAAAAATAAAAAGCGAAGCACCTAAAACCTGCTGCACTTTTTATTTTTATTTTAAAAACCTACTCTGAGCAGAGACCAAAATGAAAACCGTGTATGCAATTTGTCATGGTTGTAACGTCAACCACTGCTGAAGCAAAAACACTCTGCTTACAGTTCCTATATCCAAAAATCCTAAGAAAATCTTATATTTTTGCAAGTACTCCAAAAAGTATAAATACATTTTTGTACTTCGTTCAGTATTATATAAGTTTATTTCAGTTTCATTACACCCTAATTAAAAGGATTGTTTTATGTATTTCATGCAGTTTATCAATAGGGCTATGCAGATTTAGTATCACTGGAATAATATTCAAGAAAGAAAGAGACTGGTGCAGTATGGCTCATCGTTTAGCTGGATCGCATTTCAGAATAAACCTTTCCTCAATTTGTAAATTTGTACAAAAAGTATGTGGTCCATTGTAAAATAATTACAATTAAGCCTTATAAAATTGTATTTCTCTAACTACTGTTAATTTATTAAATAGTAATTAAAACATACATTTTACCAACTTAATTACTTTGCAATGTCTTGTATAGCTTACTATGCACAGTTTACCATCCAATAGGCACAGATGACTTCATTCAATATGACAATTTGTAATCCTTTTGTTAAGCATTTTCATTCCTAATCCAATGTCTGCTTTTCACAAATTCTGAATTATTGTTCCACTGACTACATGATCCTAGTTAAATCTTTGTATGGCTTGTGCTTTTCTTGTGCTCTTGTGATGCAACATAAACTACCTTGTTGCCCTTCTTTCTTCTGATGGAAGAAAGAAAATAGCACAGTTACTTCTGAGCTGTTTACCATAATCTAATGAATCTGGAATCCATTACTCTTATTAGGTGTTTGTTAGACTTATTTCAGAGCCTGTATTTCTCACCATCCAGCAGGAGCTATGGAAAACACCAACAGTGCTGAAGGCGGGAGGTGTACTTTAAATAAAAAATAGTTGACTGACACAATACTCCTGCAAAAAAACACTTTGTGCTGGAAACTACTCCCCCCCCCTTTTTTTGGCTTGCGAATTAGATTCCTCGCTGCCTACCTAAATAAAATATTTATTTACACAAACAATTAGAAGCTTACAAGAGAACCACACAGGGTTCATCCAATTGATAACACACCTCATTTAATTTCTGTATTATGCTGCACTTTTATGTGTTTGGTGTTTTCTGTTGCCTTTGCATCCTGGGTCTTACTAATGTAACTATAGTATAAACTGTTAATATGTAGTTCCTCTTTAATGGGCTGATCAGTAACCTCCAGGCTCAGATCAGAATGAGACATTTCTGGAGAGTCTTAGAAAAACTGTACTGATTATACTCATGCCATCACTAAGGGGCAGATTTATTAACGGTCAAAGTGAAAATTTTAATTTAAATTTTCAAATTTTTTTTGGTCAAAAATCTCAAATTTTAATTGTGAATTATCCAAACTCAATTCGAGTTTTAATTCGAATTCGAATTTTGCGATTTATCATACTCTTTATAAGTCTTTAAGAACTTGAATTCAACTATTCGCCACCTAATGCCTGCTGAAGTACTGTATAAGTCAATGGGAGAGGTCCAGGGATCAATTTGGTGATGGTTGCAGCCTTGAATTGAATCTATTTTTTTTAATTCAATCAAATTTTTCTCATTCGAATCAAATTCGATTCAAGTTTTGGGGTCGATTCAATTTGTCCGAGCTGAGAAAATACGTTTTTATAATAAATTTCAATTGGTCAAATTTTAAATGTATGGGAGTTTTTAAAAAAACTCTTGATAAATGTGCCTTTTCGACCGAAAAAGAATTTTGAGCTATTTTTTGTGTACTTCAACTAGGGAATAATTTAAATTCGATTAGAATTTGAAAACAATGTAAAAATTTGAATATCAACATTTATTATGTACTGTCTCTTTAAAAATTCGATTTCGACCATTCGCCATCTAAAACCTGCCGAATTGCTGTTTTAGCCTATGGGGGCCTCCTAGAACCTATTTGTAGTCAATTTTAAGTTTTTTGGGGGGGAAAACTTTGAATCGAATTCAATCGAATGAGCTATTCCTTTTGATTCGTACGATTCAAATTTGGCCGACTACGGACCTATTAGAACGAAAATGGACCTATTCGACCAAAAAAAACTTTGACTTAATTTCAGTTGGTCTTTTTGATTTCGAATTTCGATGTTTTTTCAATTCGAAATTCGACCCTTGATAAATATGCCCCTAAATGTTTCTGTGTCTGATTGATGGTTATAAGCCATCCTTGCTATCCATTCAGAAGGATGTATTGTTTTCAGAAGAATGTATTTGAAACAGTATTTTCTTAAAAAGTGTATTTAGAGGCTCAATTTATACACTTTTAATCAGACGTTAATTGCAGTGTCCAGTCTTAGGATATTCAGGTTATTTCAGTCAATATGTATTCTTTTTTTGTTAGCAGATATGCCTTTCTATACTAATTTCTGCTTGTTTTCTATGGTTATAGATTCTGTTCTTCCTTCTTATAAATGTATGTACATAGTTAGCCATGTTGAAGCTCTGATGAACAATATGTATACTCTTTACCAGTGAATCCTGCACAACTTTCACAACGAATCCAACACATTTTGTGAAGATGAAGATTAGAATTCTGCTGTCATTCTCATCCACTCTAAATTTCCATTAAAGATACAATTGTCAGGAATTAAGGACGTGTTGCTATAGGTGTAACATTTCAGTCATAGGTGTATTGTGATAACATTCAGCTAGAGAATAGCATTTATAATTGGTCAGTAAATGGTCATACATAAAACAGAATTTTTTTATTCTTAAAATCTTTAATTGTGGAAGAACATGTAATTGTAGTCTTGCCGTTTACAAAATGTTCACTTCAGCTTAGTTTTCCTAAAAGCCATATTTGCAGCAGTACTGTAGTTTATTTGAACGTCAAACAATTCTTACTGTAGCAGTATATTTGAACACAAAAAATCTTAACATCAATGTATAGTAATGGAGTATACCAAGACTTTTATTTATTGAAGACATTTGCTTTGTTTTGATCTATCACATTCGGGAAAGCTTGATAGCTCTACTTTGTTAGCTGTAATCTTTGCCAAAGTCATACATTTGGCTGGAATGTAGCTGGTTTTAATTCAACAAATACTGCTGGCAACGCACTGTCAAAGTTTATTAATGCCCTAGGGTATATAAGCTGTGAGTAAGGAAAATTGTGCATTACAGATCTGAAGTAAACAATCTGCGTTGATTTATAGACATTCGCGCTTTGTGCAGCTTAAACATAAAGCAATGGATGGAATCCAAAGCCTTAAATAGTATTAATATAATGGTGCTTCCATATCCATGCTGTAGAGTTTATGCACACATATTTTTAAGATATTATATTACAACAATTACTGTCACATTGTAAGCACAGTATTGCTTTAGTAAGCCTAGCATGCTAAACTCACTTCCTAATACCTTTTGGCAAGCGTCAATGTGCTAGTTCAGCTGCTGTAATAAATTTGGAGCATGGTGAAAAGCAGGGCACACAAACAAAAGGGAAACCTGCAATTAACACCTGCCTTGATAATGTATTTATTGCAGGGTTTTCTTAGTAGGCTTCTGCTTGACATGCAACTAGTAAATCACATATTATTACCAGTAACAACAAGAAGCACCATTTCCACTAAGAAAAAATGTGTGCCACAACTTGCTAACAATTTACCAAAGTTGATGATAATTAATGCCCAGTGATGTTAAATGGGTAACCAGAATGATTCTTTGACTCTGAAAATTCTTTATTGTGGCAAAAAACATGGCAATTAGCATCCATTTTTTTTTTTGCATCTGCTTTAAACATGAGCCTTAAGTTGCAAATGGTCCTGCATTGAGGAGCAGTTACTTCCATAGAGTTTATTTGTTTGTTGCACCGCCACACGCAGTTGGCTAATTAATTGCACACTACACACAGAGCTTGCATCTGCACTCTAGAAGGTATGCCATTCTCACCCATGTTGACCAAGAAAATCTTCATAATAACAATAACTCTGTAATTAGAATACCACTGTGGCTAAACAACCAAACAATGTTAGTTAGCTGCAATATGAAACTTCATTGAATAATAAATGCTTTTATTCTATTTGTAACAGGTTATATTCTTTTAACCATTCTGTTGCATTCATTATTAGTACAAAAAGAACAGACCTACTTTTGCACATTATAGCCCTGCTTATCTGATGCTAAGTAACAGGATTAATGTTAAAGGGACAGCATCCCTTCCTTTTTTTTTTCTTGAGCTAAACGGGTTTCCAAAATTCAGTTTTTTACCAGCAATATTGGAAAAGGTAATTAATTATATTGCAAGTGCATTATGGATTTTTGCTTTTTTGTAAGCAGATAACAAAGGGGAAAGAGAGGGTAGCTCATTATTTCTTTTTAAAAGCAAGCCGACCATACTCGCCCCAAATTTAGTCTGGCAATTAGAGAAATTTCAGCCATACTATCTGTTCATCTATACATGTATGCCAAGTAGGCACTCAGCTTTGCTTGACCATCCTGTGTTGCTATTGGATCTCTCCTGTTTAAAAATGTAAAAAGTTATCTACTGATTCACTATGTTAAGGGTGCATCAGCAGCTGAGTAAATGAAGAGGAGTTGCAGTTCCTATTTTATCCCTGAATTACTAATTGGTGGAACTGTTTGCCATGCATCTGTAAGGGAATTCATAAGTTATTGCATATGCTGGCCTGGGGATCGCCCAATGTATGGCCAATTAAAGGGATCCTGTCATCGGAAAACATGTTTTTTTTTCAAAACCCATCAGTTAATAGTGCTACTCCAGCAGAATTCTGCACTGAAATCCATTTCTCAAAAGAGCAAACAGATTTTTTTTATATTCAATTTTGAAATCTGACATGGGGCTAGACATTTTGTCAATTTCCCAGCTGCCCCTGGTCATGTGAGAAATGCTTTCTGGCAGGCTGCTCTTTTTCCTTCTCAATGTAACTGAATGTGTCTCAGTGTGACATTAGTTTTTACTATTGAGTGTTAGATCTACCAGGCAGCTGTTATCTTGTGTTAGGGAGCTGTTATCTGGTTACCTTCCCATTGTTCTTTTGTTTGGCTGCTGGGGGGAAAGGGAGGGGGTGATATCACTCCAACTTGCAGTACAGCAGTAAAGAGTGATTGAAGTTTATCAGAGCACAAGTCACATGACTTGGGGCAGCTGGGAAATTGACAATATGTCTAGCCCCATGTCAGATTTCAAAATTGGATATAAAAAAATCTGTTTGCTGTTTTGAGAAATGGATTTCAGTGCAGAACTCTGCTGGAGCAGCACTATTAACTGATTCATTTTGAAAGAAAGAAATTTCACCAAGACAGTATCCATTTAAGCTCTGACTACAGGATGGATAGTAGTAGTTAAAACAAAACAATTAAATGTTAACATAAGGTTCTGGGTTTAGGGTTTTTCTTGCAGATGGTGCTTATAGTTTTATTCTGCTCCTTTAAGAATACTACCAGAATGCAATGTGCATAATATCTATACTAGTCGCTGACAGGAAACATGATGTTGCAAAGTAATTGAAGACATTTTTCATGCAAAGCAAATGTCAGAAGTCTCGCCATTACATTATTCATACAATGAGTTTTTGCATTTTCCAAAATGATGGCTTGTATACCTTTTTGGTTTGCATTAGTTAAGGAGTTATATGGGCAAATAATTTAATGTAAAACCATTGCTATAATATATGTAACAGAATGGGTGACACCAGTGACCCGGCAATTTATTTTACAAGATGAATAAATTAACATAATGAAATGCCACTGCTGCTTCAATTGTGTTAGTAACGTGCTTGTTGATATAACAGTTATAACAGCTGAATGCAAGACCTAAAGCTAAAACAGGTCACATTATATGATTATTATACATTTTATCAAAAGCAGAGATTGGCAATAAAATAATCTAAACTCAGTGCAATGTGTACTACTACTCAATGCTATAAGCAAAACGATAAAAGAGGATGTTAGCAATGAGCATTTCAGGTCTGAAGTGACTTTGCTTTTATATACAGTACCTACCATGCTCGCTGAACAGGTGAACAATGTTGCACATTGTGCGTAAATAATGCAATAATGTTTTGATGTTCATGCTGTCAAACAATTGACAGGATTCCAATATTGCACTTTTTTTTAATATAAATTTTACATTTATGGATAGTCACTTTGAAAAACAGGGCCGTCTGCTGGCTCATTTAGAAGACAGCCAAGGGAGATTTGGGGATATTTTAATTTTGAACAACAGAAGTGGTGTTAAAACATCAATATGCTGCTTATCAAACTCTGGTGTGTGTGTAGAAGCCCTGTTATTAGTGGCTTAAAATATGAGATTTAGAAAATTTCTTTCTAAATCATGATTATTTTGTGGATCAACCTGATAAGGCTGCATCACTAGCACAGCATCTGATTGGAATTAAAAGATTCTGATCAGTGTTCAACATTTGTCAAACATTCTATGCCAACATCTGACTGTTTATACACTATTTTGTTTAACATGGCACCATATCCCATCTGAATTGTGCTTAAAGGCCATTGTTTTACATTAATTTTGTGAGACATTGCTTTATGTTAATTAATAACATTATAACTAAAAATGGAGGTTCAGTTTAATATTTATAGGGTCTCAAATTTATTCTAGAAAATATTTTTAGAATTAAGTAGTAAAAGTTGCAAAATTGGTACAATATGGCCTTTATTATGCAGAAATGCTTTCTACAGAAAACTATGGAATACAACAATGATATATCTATAGAAATAAGTCAAATCAACTGGACTTGTTGTGTTTTTTTTTACTTATTTCTATAGATATACCATGACCTGGATGAATGAGAATCTTCACAAACACAACTCATTTTAAAATGAATGGCTTATTTCTGTAATAATAAGACATCTTGTTTTAATTGTAATAAAGTTACTATGTGTTTATTTAATAATGACAAAACATGTTTTAGAGATGCAGTGTTTCACATAACAGAAAGACAAACAATACATAATATATGCATGAGTAGGAGACGTCCTAAATACAAACTTAAGTGATAAAAGTATAAATTTTAGTCTCACACCTTTTTTTCTTATGGTCAGTGACTCCCCATAGTCAGATGGTAAGATTCACAATAAAAATGAGTAATTAAAACACTATAAAAAAATAAAGAACTCAACAGTTTCTAAAAATAGGCTATTTTATGGTATAGCATCATTTGGGTCATACATGAAAGTTCACTCGGCTTTAGAGCAGAGGTTCCTAACTGTGCCCCCTGGGTAGATTAATAGTGTGGATGGATAACCTAGAAGATACATTTTGAGTAAATACTTATTTGCTGTCTTAGATGCTGCTAGAATTGTAGGAGAGTGACTGCAATAGTTTTATAAAAGTGCAAAATTGTTATGATCATGTTGATCTGCCATATGCAGGACTAGTAAAGAGAGACTCAGGGGCACATTTACTATTGGTCGAATAGGTTAATTAACCCTCAATATTCGACAATCGAAGTTAAATCCTTTGACTTCGAATATGAAGTCGAAGGATTTACCGCTATTCGTTCGATCGAAGTAATAATCGTACGATCAAACGATTCGAAGGATTTTAATCCATTTATCGAACGAAATTCCTTCGATCAGAAATTTGCTAGAAAGCCTATGGGGACCTTCCCCATAGGCTAACATTGATGTTTGGTAGGTTTTAGGTGGCGAAGTAGGTGGTCAAAGTTTTTTTTTAAAGAGACAGTACTTCGACTATTGAATGGTCAAATAGTCGAACGATTTTTAGTTTGAATCGTTCGATTCGAAGTTGTAGTTGAAGGTCGAAGTAGCCAATTCGATGGTCGAAGTAGCCAAAAAAATACTTCATATTTTTTATTCTAATCCTTCACTCGAGCTAAGTAAATGTGCCCCTTAGACTTGGTCTTTAGTTTTTCTAAACCTGAGAACCTTTGTCTGTCTCTTACAATCCCCAAGATTAAAAAATATAACACTCATGGGCTCTTCTCTACGGAATGTCTTAAATAATTAAAGGGCAGCTAAATGTGCTTAAAATCCACCAATTGGAGTGCTAAATAGATGTGTAAATAGTGTAGATAATAGGAGTCCTAGACTGATAGGAAGAATATTTTATTGTACAGTTATGGGACCTATTATCCAGAATGCTCAGGACCTGAGTTTTCTGTACTGTTTATTATTACAGAGAAAAATTAAATAATTTTTGAAAATTAAGTCTATAGGAGACAGCCTTTCCGTAATTCAGATCTTTCTGGAAAACGGATCCCATACCTGTATCTGGATAATACTATAAGGCTGAAAGGCTCATTTAGCATTGTTCCCGGTGCAAGACCTATGGGGGGACGAAATTACACCCCTTATGGAAGCCATACTTAACACTTGCCTCTAAATACAGCACTGGTGAAAGCAGGCAATACTGTATTCAGTATAAGCAGGAGAAACTAGATAACAGCAACAGACTGTTTCATTGGGGCCTATTTGCTTAATTATTTATCATAAATCTTTTAATTATCTTGTAAGCATTAGCGAAAAGTTTGGCCTAATTACATTAGGCTGCACAATCTTAACAGAAGACTAAATAATTTATACATAAAATATCTTCTGTTTTTGTGCTAGTGTTTGGAAAATCCAGTGCACTAAATTACTAACTAGCTTCTCTTCAGAAAACAAAGCTACTTCTGTTTTTAAAGATATTTCACAAAATATAGAGTTGTATTAGAAGCAATACTTTCTGTGTTGCCTTTAGTCACCTTAGCAACAAGGAGAGCAGTGAAAGATTCTAATTAGTTATAGGTTATTGATTTTGGAGAATTCAATATTTAGGTCAGCTTTTCATGTGGAGGATTAAATCATCTGCATATATTATGTACTACACTTGGAAAAAGACTGGTTATACTGTATGCTAAATTAAAGCTATTCAGGTCATTGCATTGTTATTGTGAATATCAACATTGCTGATTAAAGAGGATCAAAAGCCTTGATAATACTCTTGAGTTTTGCCTGTTAGTTTTTAAAAGTTGATGACCAAGAACTTTGTTAAAAATAAGGGATGTAAGGTGAGGTCCTGGAAGCTATAGTTATACCCCTAGATATAAAAATGGACCCAGAAACAGTTTTATTCAGCAATATTTCTTAAAGGAGAAACAAACCCTTGCTACTAATCCCCTACCCCCTAACCCACATAGACCGCCCTCCCTGCTCCCCCCAGCTCTCTACATTAGTGGAGCTGAATTACTGGGTTAAAACCCAGAAATTCGGCTCTTACAGTTACAAGAGGTGGCTTTTTGCCATCCCTTGTACCTAGCCGCTCGCTGCCTCATCTTGCCTCATGCCAGGAGCGGCCCTGAGTACCATATCTGCAGGGCCGTGTACACTGTTGGTCCTACATGAGAGCTTGATAAAGAAACCTTGTATGTTCTGGATCAGAAGCCATATGTTCCAATAAAGGCTTTTTAATCTAAATTTCCATGCGAGTGGTGCTGTTTCATACACTGGTTCTTCATGAGAAAAAGAGAGCCTTGCTCATTATTGGCTAGCACTGTGATAATATTTTAAATGTATTATTAACTTTAAATATGGTTGATTTTGATGTGCCCCTACTAGCTTGGCATCTCTGATTACGATTCCTCTATGGCCTCAAGCCAGTCTTGCCACACCAGGTCGTATTTCTGGGGACAACCTCTTGCGGCATAGGTGAGTTGTATCAGGGGAGTTGTTACTTTTAGCAAGTTCAGTCAGCCATTGAGGTTGGGAGGACATCCAATTCAGGAGGATACATTTCCTGACGTAAAACACTATTGGCCACTCTTGGGGTGCTTTATAATATTATTTGATTGATGTTCTACTATTTAATATTGATATAGCCGTTATCCTCTTGTTTACTTAGACCTTTTATATTAGGAAGTCCACTCATCCCAATGCGCCAATTATTTCTTTCTTGGTAAATATGTTTTCAAATTAAATATGTTTTCATGCTACAACAATTCATACCTATGTGGAAACTATTTGTCCAAATTCTTGATTTCCATATGTGACCCATTTAAAATTAACGTGTATGACTTCTCAAAGCAGTCAAACAATTTCTGATAAAATCTGCTATTATAAATGGGTCAGTTTTCATGACAGTCATACATCTTCTAAATTTTCCAGTTTGCCTTTTAACTCTCTAAATGCCACAGAATATTGAAAATACTTTCAGTGGATAAAAGTACCTAAAGTGAATGCCAGAGAATGTAGATTCTACATTCTGCATTACTCTTCAGCTCCTACTGGGGGAGTAAAGGAGTGTCTTTTTTAGCCTCTGACAAACACACACTTATACTAATACACATATATATATTTTGGGGGGTTTCACACAGTGACAGCACTCACACATACTTGCACACATGCACACTTCTCTCAGTTTGCCAAGTGTACACACACTCATACACACACAATTTTCTGCCTTTTTTTTTTTTTTCTTCATTGCGCATTTTTTTTTGCCTGAAAAAATCTTTTTATTGCCATTGTTAATAGCATATTCGCTAACTGTGGTGCTTTTGGTGCATGTTTAGCCTTTTTATTGCACTTTTAACTCTGCGTAGGTGGCGTTTGCTTGTTTCTGTCCATAAAACCTGTTTGGCCAACCAAAATATTCAAACTGTGATTGTTACTGCTGATTACACTATGTGAAAAAAAAACCCCATTAATTTTAGCGATTTTATTGCATTCCAAGCTGTACTTTACTTGTTTTTGCTTATGGAATTTTGTCTGCTGTATATACATTTTCCTAGGTAAACTAACCCCTACCCCCCCTCCCCGTGAAATGCTTTTTTATTTAATTACCTTACACTTTTAAATACCGTATGTTTTTTTTACTGTTTATATAATCTAAAAATGTGGGGGTGGCATTTGTGTAATAATTATTTTGTCTTCTATTCTTGACTTCATGGGTCATTTATGAACAGAGGAGTAGGGCGTAAAGTGCAAAAAACAGCCTCAAGCCACCATATGTTTGCATTTTACACCCATTCCCACCATGAGCACCGACATTCCTTTATAATTCTATACCCACAAGTCCTGGATAACTGAGCACCAAGAGGAAGCAATTATGTGCCCATTGGTGCTCTAGAACAGTGATCCCCAACCAGTAGCTCGTGAGCAACATATTGCTCCCCAACCCCTTGGATGTTGCTCCCAGTGGCCTCAGAGCAGGTGATTATTTTTGAATTCCAGGCTTGAAGGTTGTATAAAAACCAGGTGTCCTACCAAACAGAGGCTCCTGTAGGCTGCCAGTCCACATAGTGGCTACCAATAGTCAATCACAACCCTTACTTGGCACTAGCCAGGAACATTTTTCATGCTTGAGTTGCTCCCCAACTCTTGTTTCATCTGAATGTTGCTCACGGGTGGAAAAAGGTTGGGGACCCCTGCTCTAGAACTTGGAGCATTTGCAAATTACCCCTATTGGGACTGTACCTTTCCATCACTTGTTGAGATATTTATAGTTTCTGTATGAAACGTCCTTTCCATTAGACTTGCTTATTATAGACATAAAATTTGCTGTCCTATTGTTTAGTGCCTTTCTTGACACAGCAAATATTTTGTTCTTCTATCATATACATATGATTTTTGGTCATTATTAGGGGGTCCATTTGTAATTTGTTCTGACTTGACCAACAGAGCTTTTCTTGAGGGTGCTTAACAATTTTGGACATGCAGTATATACAGTAAAACTACTTGTCTTAGCATATCTATGTCATTTAAAATTCAATCTTACAGATATTTCTGCCTGCATCTAGAACAGGAGGTTTCTAACATATTCCTACAGTTATCTTGCCTGTTGACTTACATTTTGTGTAAAGCAAACTTCAGATGTTTTAGTTATTCCTGCCACGATATTATCCTTTAAACTGGGCTTTTCATCACATTAAATAGTAATTCTTACAGTATATTTCCTTCTTTTCTAATGATCCTAGAAAATATTGCAAAGCATACCCCTTTTTATCAATACTACTGTACTACCAATGATTTAAAATGGAAGTTCATGTAAAATTAATTTAGTATGACATATGGGGACCTATTCTAAACAACTTGACCTGGTCTTTGTTATTTAAAAAATGGTATTCTTATTCTGCTTGTTTCCAGTCTGTAGCTGATAATGTGCTGATGACATATGTTAGATAGATAGATTAAATACATTGACTGTGAAGGTTCAATATTATTGTTATTCAGAATGCTTTATTGCTTTTCTTTATTTCTGTATCTTTTCTGGCCCTCTCATATGTTTCATTCTGATGGTAAATAAGCCATAGCAACCAGGTAGCAGTTAAAATTCCAATCCTGAGATTTCCAGAACAAACAAAAAGATAAAGCATAGAAAATAAAATATAAAAAAAAACATGATTAATTGCTTTCAGAAAATAAATCCATATACTAATTATCAAAAACATGGAATAATGGAACCAGCTCAGCTTCAGACACATTATATTTCCATTGCAATAACTTGGGATGTTGCAATGATAATATATTTGATTTATTGCAAATTTACAGTAATGTACAGCTGGGTATTGTAATATTTTCTATTCTTGTTTTTGTATGCATAATACGTAATAAAGGTATTTTATTGAGGGAGCATGTTATGTCCTGGTATCAGGAATGTGCCAAATTCAGGATACTACCTAAGGGGATTATTTATCAACAATATGATTTTTAAACCATTATTCACATTTGTGCAAAAATAAAAAAGAGGTTGAAACTTCTAGTGATCTAGACAATTTATATTTTATACATTTAATATATATGTTGCGCAGGTTTCATATCTCATTTCATTGTAGATATGGTTCTTCTTTTCTGCATTGAAAAAGCATTTCTGAAACCAATCTTCAAGGTACTCAATATAACATAAGGTTTTCCTGCATTTGTAGGCTAGCATGTTATTAATACTTGCATTAAACATGTTTAAATGACTGGATGCCAATCTTAGTTTCTAAATACCATTGTTGTGAAAGTCTTGGTTGGATCTCATCATCATCCAAAATCCGTTGGTATCCTAAACAGAAAATGGTCCTGTCATTAAATAAATTGTAGCTTTCAAAGACTGCATTGAGATGCATAATTGACCAATTTGAACCATACAGAGCTCTACTGCATTATTAAGAAACTGCAAATTATGCTGCCTAGGCATTTCCTTCATCTCCAAGGGGTGATCTTGGGAAAAAATACATTGTTGTATAATCATTGGTGTTGTCAGTCTTTCACATAAGAAGTTGAAAACAATGTTGTGTTTGAGAATTAAAATATGAATTCAAATTTATTTCCTTTTATTTAGTTAGGGAAATGTGTATATTGTTCTTTAAGAGGTGCTGTATGCTGTATTGTTCTGCTATACGAAGATTTATATTATTAGTTTCATTTTGCATTAGGTGCTAATTTGCAGTTATTGTATTTTCACATTGGATCTTCAACAGTCCTATGTGACACAATATAATAGTCCAGAGTTCAATCTAAGAGAGAGCAATAAGGGTATATATAGTGTAGTATTTTAATTATATTTACAATCCTTTGTGCAACTAGAAAAGAGCTACTAAAGCCTCGGTATTTTTTTTTTTTTTTTCAAATAATCCAGATAAAAGAAAAATGCTGTGGTAGTTAATTAGGAAGATTGCAGCCTTCTTTTCCAGAGCAGAAATGTATAATAATAATATAACTAGTACAGGTGGATACTCACAAACACTCTTCTGCGTATAGTAATAATCTCTCAATCAGGAAATTCTATGGATCCCTTGCGTTATTCTCAAACTAGAACATATAGAAATAGGGAAGAGCCCAAAAGTGCAAATCATTTTATTTATTAGATTTCAAATTGTATTGCACTTACAAGAGTCTAATAGTGTATAGACACTAGTTCCGCCACGGTCCAGGTCTGTGTGTGCTGGGATAAAATCTGAAGCCAAAGTTCAACACAACCACAGGTCCCTTCCATGGTGTCTAGTGATGATGTTATGCCAGATGCATTTTACCAGTCAGGCTTCATCAAACAATATTAGAGAATGCCTTTCTGCTCTGAAGTTTGCTCCTGTGTTGTAGAGTACCCTGTTAATTGCTAAGAATATCTGATTCCGGCCGGCAGACTTTTGATTTGAAAGAGATTTTAAAGCAAAAGCCGGATAACTTGCATACAAAGTTTATGGGCTATGATAACATTTATATTGAATAAAAAGTATATCAAGTATAAATTTTGCTTCAAGTGTGAAAATAATTTATAATGACAGGTAATTTTCAACTTGAAAAAAAATGTAATCTTACACATATTGGCACAGTATTCTGAGATATTGGCTGTCACATGAATTTATATATGACGAATTTCCTTTTTATCTTCATGAGAGTTCAGGAGAAATTACTATATTTCCAAGAGTCTAGGACCTTTTTTGGGATTATTGGATGATTTATGGAGGTCACATTATTATTAATTGTACTGAATACTGTATGCATGTTTAATATGGTAGCATATGCTGTAGAGTCCACTCAATAAAGGGGGGGGGGGGGAATGGAATATTGTGTATGTTAGTAAAGAGCCACTAAACATGCCATAAGTCCATCTCCATATTATAACCCGGACCCACCTTTCAATGAGATGATGTCAACAAGGGTAGAGGTTGGCACAATTTTGGCACAGGGAGGGACCCTGCTTTAAGTATATATGGTTTATCTGTTATGTATCCTATTACAGATCAAACTTTATTGATGTATCTGGTGTATACAAAGGATTTGAAACACCATGTATTTCAAAGAAAATGGAGTGTGGCTGACATGCTTCACTTTAACCTGGTACAGCTGTTTTTTCTGCATTTGCTGAAAATAGTTGGAACTATCCATTTGTCACACTACGCAATGTGCAAAACATTGTCTTTTTCTAAAAAAATATTTAGTACTGATTCATTATAGATGAAGTTAGCAAATCCAAAAGCATTCCCTGTGGATATATATCATGATTTAACAGCACTCTTGCTGACAGTCAGGAAAATGTTGACATGACACGTTTATCAAATGTAATAGATAAGCCTGGTTATCCAAATACTTTCAATGTTGCCAGTCAAACTGCTGATCTGCAGGAGTGCTAAAATTATTGCCAAGTTTCACCATGAAAAATGCCCATTGACTCCATTGTATTGTGTGCTGAAAAATATCCATCATGAAAAAAAGCCTGTTGACTTTAATTATTTTTGTGAATTTTTACTGCTTCACAAATTGTTGGCAAAGTGAAATGGGACAAATTAGCTTATCATTAGTGCTGTGTACTAACAACTATGCAAATAGTTCATCCCTGGTTAAAATTACATGTGGGGATTCATGATTATATGGAAAATAAAACAATCTCTAGCTCTTTTACAGGTGGCATGTATAAGTTCTTTTGAAGGATTATTTATCTGCATTTTCATTTTAGTGGTTTTAGAGCTTTTTGAAACCACAAATAAACTCGCATTCACTAAAACTACAAATGTCCTGGAATTTATTTAGAAATCTGAATATAAAAAAGTACAAACCAGAAGTGCCAAAAAAATCTGAATATCTATAAAAAAAAAAATCAAGTTTTTCGGACAATTCCTAGCAAAAATTTGAAATTCAATTGTTAGTAAATGGGCACCTTCGCTAATTCTCACTCTTAAGGTATATTACAGATTTTATATTATCGTATCATAACTTGCAAACATTACAGCAGTCTTTAGATCCCCTTTAAATACTGTCCATTAATTGAACAACATTTTAAGCTGAACCTCTCCTATGCTTATATATTGTAGTCTTTGATATAGGAATATACTACAGATTCCTCGAAAAGAGGTTTTCTTGTTATTCCAGATTAAAAAATAACTATAAATTATTTTCTAGTAAAGAATTATTTTCATCTAAAGAATTATTTTCATCTAAAGAATTGTTTACATTTAAAGAATTATCACGAATTTCCTATTCAAAGCCAAGTGAAAAAGTATTTTCTACAGATGTAATAATATTTTTCTTTGCAAAGAGCTTATTGAATATTAAAAATGTAACTTTAAAATAAGTGATTATTATAACAAGTGTTGTTGCTTTACAAGCCATAGCACATTGTCAAATGTACTGCTTCTCTACAGTGAAAACATGCGTAATTGTATTTTGTCACTTTGCTTTAGCATTGAAACAAATGGCACATTCTAACAGCTGATTCAGGCCCTGAAGCAAAACATGTAAGTAAATATTGTGTGTGGGGATGTTAGCTGGGTAGTGGCAAGCTGAACTGAAACAGAACAACATCTATTCCGTTGAGTAGATCTTTTTAGATAAAGGCGTCTTTGCTCTTATTTACATACTATGAACATTTGTGATGATGATACTCCACTGGGGCTCTTTACAGTAATCCAGTAAGTAGTCTAGTTATTTCCTACATTATTACAACTGTAAATGTGCTTGTTATATTGATATTCAAGATTGTTTTTCCTACATTTTGAATCCTTATCTTTTGGAAACCTTTCTATGTGTTATACAGTTTGCGGATTTCCATACTATAGAACTATCCAGTATATATTTATGCTGTTGACAAGAAAATGCTTTGGTATATAACCCAGATGTACATTGTAGAGAATTGTGGATGGGTGACTGGTGATTTCAGCTAACATTATACATTTCTTTTCTAGAATTTATGATGTTATGAAATATCTATATTTATGAATACTTTCTGTAACAACTGTAGAACAAAATGTTTTTGAAATCCATAAACTGTGATGCAGCCGTCGGCCAAACTTTCTATTTTATAGCACTCAAATGTAAAACAAGTCTCTCTATGTTGTCATTTATTTTCCAGTGTAAAATGAAACTAACATCAGGGGGCAGATTTACTAAGAGTCAAAGTGAATTTTTAAACAATTTTTTGGGTACTTCAACCATCGAATAGGCCTAAATTAGACTTAAACTTCGATTCAAAGTTAAAATGCTTAGACTATTCGACCATTGGATAATCGAAGTACTGTCTCTTTAAAAAACTTCGACTTCGACACTTCGCCACTTTAAACCTGCCGAATTGCTATGTTAGCCAATAGGGACCTCCTAGAACATATAGCCAACATTTGGCTAAGTTTTTAGAAGTCGAAATATAATCGTACGATCGTAGTACGATCTTAGTACGATCGTAGGATCTTAAAAATCCTTCGAATTTGACTTCGAAGTATGCAATTGGATGGTCGAATTTCTAAGTTTTTTCCACCTCGAAATTCAACCCTTGATAAATCTGCCCCTAAAGGAAAGCCAGTAACAGTATGCCAATTGTTTTCACTTCAAATAACATATCCATTACTTTTTTGTGGGAATCATGCAATGCATTTTGTTTTTACAAATTAAAATGTTTTGTTTTTAATGTCACAATTATTAATCATTTCAGAGCTCTTATTCCCTGTTGCCTGCCATGCTTTTTAACGCAGGAGAAAAGTAGACAAGCATTGGCAACAATATATATTCTAGACTTGTTATGAAAGTTTCATAGTATCCATGAGTGCACATTTTGGCATGTCCAAAGAAACTGATAAAGTATTGTCATTTACAATAACAAATTACTGAAACTGTTTGAGTTCTGCTTCATTTGCGAGACAAGAAGTGATCACTATCTTTGTTATCTTCATTTAGCTATTTAAAAAAGAAAAATGTCCATGAATAACCTGCTTTTTTCAAAAGGCCTAGGAAAAAGATGGTAGCATTTAGTATACTTTCTTATAGTAGACAGTATATTACTAAAAATAATACAATATTTTTAAATTGCCATATTGCTAGTACATAGATAGACAGATAGATAAATAGACATACACTGTAGATAGATGATAGATAGATAGATAGATAGATAGATAGATAGATAGATAGATAGATAGATAGATAGATAGATAGATAGATAGATGTCTATGTCATACACAAACAAATTGGATGACAAATGTTCATATGTGTTGTTTGCATTTTTTCTCTAGACATTGCCATGAGTTTGTATAAAAACTTTGCGTCCATGTTGCAACACCTGAACAGTTTTTCATATCCACAGTTTGTCCATAGTGCCTGCTTAGATAATATAATATCTGGCACTATGTTAGAAATACAATTTTAACCTACAAGCTTTGACTTGGACATCTATGTTATAGTGGCAAAAAGTAAGTTAAAATAAATGTTCTTTGTACTTTTAATGAAACATTTTTTGAAGGTACAACTTGAATGAATTGTTTTGTTCTATAAATTCCTCTTGTACAGACATATTCACATTCTTCCTTATCTGATATAATCATTTTATTTTCTTGTATGTAGGTTGTGTTTATTGAAACAGACCATGTTTGACTGTAATTGCTTTTGTCATCTGACTTGCACTGCATCTTGCCATTGGCAATACATATTGATAATCTTTACTCAGTGGCAAGTCAATTTTGTGTTACGGTATTCTGCACTTCCTATTTAATGGTAAAAATGGTAATGTGCCATGGAGAGGCAAAGTCTTTGAAACCAACAGAGCAGAAACATATGCAATATTACAAAAGAGCTTTTCCAGTATGTAGGACACAGCTCTCTCAGGCAAGATACTGTTACATGGCATTCGTGTTATCATTTATATAAACTAGAATTTTTGTACAGGGTGAAGAAATCAGTGAATGGATAATTGAATGTGCATACTTCAGTTTCATTCATCAAAGCACTTTCGACAGTAACTGACTGCTTTGAAAGGAAAAACATTATGCAATACATCTTATATCATATATATGAGTTACAGTTAGTCAGTTCTAGATGTTGTCAAAAGGAATGGGGGGCTCAAGTCTCTTGTTTTATTTAATATGATCTCAAACTACCCATTTGTAGCTGGTGCACTCGGCTAATTGATCTCCAATGCCTGTGTGCTGGTTTAGAGAAAATAGTATTATATTAGCAAAAAAGAAAACCGCACCAAACAGGGCTTCATATTGTGTCAAAAAAATAAAATGTAATTATATATATATATATTTCCTTGTATTGGTTAGTAACAGCACTCACGCTATGTTCTCTTCGTATACTGTATGTGGTGCACGTCCCATTGAGGTTTTCCGGTCTTCCCTCGTTATGTAATATGCAAAAATGGACAGCACTCACAAATTCTATGCAAAAGGTTGTATTAAAGTGAAAAAAGCATATACATCACCATATGTGTACACATTTCGTAGCGACGTTTCGAGCCAATATAGGCTCTTTCTCAAGCCATGTGAACAATGGTTGTAAAATCCAACTAATCTATACAGGTTTTTAAAGTCCATCAGAGGAAGTGACCTAACGATTCTTTCCATATGCCTCGTACAGGGCTGTCACCACACCTGCTGTATAGAACAATTAAACAGACATTTGTAACATATATATATAATAACACATTGTATATTTTCTTAGACACATAATAAAATGTCCATCTATCATAAAAACAGATACAGGTTATAATCTTTATTTAATCCATTTGGATGTAGCGAATTTAGTTTTTTTATCCACCACACCTCTCTTTGTTTAAGTTTCAGCTCACGATCTCCACCTCTTTTCAGTGGGGGCACTGTCTCCAGTATCGTGAATCTAAGCTGTTCCGCTGTATGCCCTTTCTCTTTAAAATGTTTAGAGAGTGGTAATGTCATATTGCCTGTGTTAATGGTAGATCTATGTTGAGAGATACGTGACTTCACTTTCTGTATTGTCTCTCCAACATGCGATTGTGATCATGGATACTACGTATTATGTAAATGAAATTAAAGGACAGTTGGAGGACAGGGAAGTCTATAAGGTTCTAGATAGTGATCCCTTACCTAACATCACAAAGAGAATAGAACAGGTGTTAACAACCAAACAATTTCGGAGGAATTGAAAGCATTTCTGACGGTGTCTTTTCCACGCACACCCTCATTGTATACGTTGCCCAAGATCCATAAGGATCCTGTCCATCCGCCGGGCCGACCGATTGTGTCTGGCATTGATTCTGTATTTTGCCCAATGGCGACTTTATTGGACAGGGTCCTAGGACCTTTGGTTAGAAACACTTCATCCTATGTAAGGGATAGTGGACATTTTTTAGAAAGACTGGATGGTCTAAATATACAGGATGAGGATAATGTTATACTGGCCACATTAGATCTGTCCAGTCTCTATACCTCCATACCTCATGATGAGGGCATTAGGGCCTGTGAATGGATATTGCGAGGAAGTGGGCAGTATCAGGATGCACAAATTGAATTTTTTCTTGAGATATTGGAGATCATATTGAGGATTTACCTTTCAGGATGTATTTTATCTACAGTTACGTGGAACCGCGATGGGAGCGAACGTCGCCCCGTCATACGCCAATACCTTTATGGTTTGGCTTGAACAGTTGCACATATATCTGGATGACCTCTACCAAGAGCACTGTTGTGCATGGTGGAGGTACATCGATGATGTCTTTGTGCTATGGTGGGGTGACCTAGATTCTTTATCGCGGTTCCACGAACGACTCAATAGACTTCATTGGTCGATAAAATTTTCCCTAGTACACAATCAGAGAGAGATCTCTTTCTTGGATGTAATGGTCTATAGGGAGAAGGGACTACAGACGAAACTTTTTACCCTCAATATTAATTAACCCTCAATATTCGACTGCCAAATGTAAATCCCTCAACTTCGAATATCGAAGTCGAAGGATTTACCGCAAATAGTTCGATCGAACGAAAAATCGTTCAATTCGAAGGATTTTAATCCATCGATCAAATGATTTTTCTTCGACCAAAAAAACATTAGAAAGCCTATGGGGACCTTCCCCATAGGCTAACATTGCACCTCGGTAGGTTTTAGGTGGCGAAGTAGGGGGTCGAAGTTTTAAAGAGACAGTACTTCAATTATCGAATGGTCAAATATTCCAATGATTTTTAGTTCGAATCGTTCAATTCACAGTCGTAATCGAAGGTCGAAGTAGCCAATTTGATGGTCGAAGTAGCCAAAAAATCATTCGAAATTCTAAGTATTTTTTATTCTATTCCGAGCTAAGTGTTAAAATTTTAGATTTTAGTATCACTAGCCTTGGATATTATGCTTATCCAAGAAATCATCCAAGCCCCTCTTAAAGACATTAATAGAATCAGCCATCACAACATCACCCGGCAGTGCATTCCACAACCTCAGTGTGAAGAACCACTTACGTTGCTTCAAATTAAATCCCTCGCAATTTTCTTTTTTGCAGAAAAAAACAACCGAACCTTGACAGTCTACCCTCATAATTAAAAGCCACGTCCCTTTAGCCAGTTTAGCTGCACGTCTCTGCACTCTCTCCAGCTCATTTATATCTTTCTTAAGGACTGGAGTCTAAAACTGCACTGCATACTCCAGATGAGGCCTTACCAGGGACCTATAAATTACCTATAGAGTTAGACCAATTGATTAATTCCTTCTTACAATTATACTTTGGCAGTTTCATACCATTATTTTCTCCTGAGTACTGTGCCATATATTTATGAAATTGTAACACAGCATTTTTTATCCTCTACCACACACATGCAAAATTAAATCTCTGTAAATATTTGTGGTATATTTATATTAATCAGTGGTACATACAATATTATTTTTATACTTTTATATCTCTGGTTTGAGTTGCTGTCTGTATTGCTAATCATGTATTCATATATTATAACTGTAAGATACTGCTGGAACTGATTTATGGAAATTAACGTCAGGCTGTGCTGTTCTGTATGGATAAAACAGGCTGATATAAATGTGACATTGCCATAGATTCAGCAATCACCTCTGCTACCTTTTTATATAAAGATGATTTATTTATAACATATTCACCATTACATAGCAACTATATGAACTTATTATGAAACTATCTGGCAGTAGACAGTTTGCATTTGAGCTCACTCTCCCCAAGGCTGACTGCAGGCAGGACTTTTTATGGACCTACAGTTGTGTTACCATAGTAACCAGCAAACTTTTACTGGTGTGCTGGTCCATTTTGAAGGCTACATATTTCTTTAGACCATTGCATCCACGAATGTAACAGCAGAAAGAGTGCAGGTACTATCTGGACACACACACACACACACACACACACATATATATATATATATATATATATATATATATATATATATATATATATATATATATATATATATATATATATATATACACTGCCTTGCAAAAGTATTTACCCCTCTTGACTTTTTACCTATTTTGTTACATTCCAACCTGTAATTTAAATGTTTCTTAATCTTATTTTACATGATGGAACTGCACAAAATAGTCTAAGTTGGTGAAGTAAAATGAGAAAAATATATATAAAAAAAAATAAAAAACTGAAAATTACAAAGTGCATATGGATTCACCCCCTTTGCACTGAAGCCCCTAAAAATCCTGGTGCAACCAATTACCTTTAAAAGTCACATAATTAGTGAAATGAAGTCCACCTGTGTCAGATGATCTGTCAGTATAAACACACCTTTTCTGAAAGGCCCCAGAGGCTGCAAGATGGTACCACAAAAACCTTCCAAGAGAGGGCCATCCACCAAAACTCACAGACCGGACAAGGAGGGCATTAATCAGAGAGGCAGCACAGAAGGTTTCAATCGTTCGATCTAACGATTTTTCCTTCGATCGTCCGATCGAGTGAATTGCAGTAAATCCTTCGATATTCGAAGTCGAAGGATTTAACTTCGATGGTCGAATATCGAGGGTTGATTAACCCTCGATATTTGACCCATAGTAAATGTGCCCCTTAAAGTTAAGTAATTGTGACGGATCAATCACGTATGAGGGGTGCTGAAGTGTTGCTGCTACTGCTGAAACCTCTGCGATGTCTATGACAGGTATTCAAATCATGTAGGCCTGAGAAGGACACCACTCTAAGTTTGAGTGCTGCTCAGTACACATAAAGCTGTGCTGTCAATAGGAGCGGGGGAGGACCTTGCAAGCCCCTCCCTCTGTGTGTCTCTGAAGTTTGCTCAGGAGGAGGCAGCGCTGAGAGTGCAATGATGGGAGAAAAGAATTATGTAGTTTGAACGAGTGATCGCTAAGGGGCTGGTTCAGTCCAGTGGTGCTGGGACCTCATTGGTTTGACAGTGAGGCCAACTGGTTGCTCCAATCATGCCCCTGTTGTGCTCTGTTTAACTATGCTGATAATCATGGTGTGGATGAAAGCACACCAGAGAGCAATTCCATGTTGTATTAAAAAGAAAATTAGTTGGATCAAATTGCATTTAGGTTCAGAGACTAGACAAGGTAGAGGTGCTCATATGTCAACTTGGGATAACCTGGCATTTTAGACAGAGGCTGTTAAGACAGAAAATTGCTCCAACTGCGCATGCGCTGCTACGCTGGGTCTCATTTCGAAGATTACTAGGGATGTAGCGAACTGTTCGCCCGCGAACTAGTTCGCGCGAACTTCGACCGTTCGCGTCCGCCGAATGTTCGCGAACGTTTGGGAACGTTCGCATTTTGAGTTCGCGTTCGATCTTTCGACCATTCGACCATTCGAATTCCTTCGACCGCTAAAAATCGAACGATTTCCATTCGTTCGAACGATTGTAAGCATTCGATTCAATGAAAAGCATTCGATCGAATGGCTTCGATCGTTCGATTCGAATGAAAATCCTTTGATCGAACGATTAAAATCCTTCGATCGTTCGAATCGAACGATTTTAGCGGTGTTCGGAGTTCGCGAACTGTTCGCGAACGTTCGCATTTTTTGCCAGTGTTCGCGAACGGCGTTCGCGAACACCAAATCGGCAGTTCGCTACATCCCTAAAGATTACCGAAGAGAAGAAGATGGCTGCCATAAACTCTGCTGGACAGATTCTGCACATAGGGGTAAGTAAAGACTTAGGGGCATTTGCCCGGGGTAGCAGCTAGGCTGTGGGGGAGTGGGGTCTATGTAGGGTAGGGTAGGGGAGGTAAGAAATCTTGCAAAGGAATATTTCCTAACATAGCAAGTGTAAAATATTTTAATTTTACAAATAACTTGCATTAAACAAAAAAAATTGCATCTTGCATGGCGTGGATCTTAGTTAATACTGTATATCTCATATCGTATGTCATTTTATAGCTAATCATTGATTCTGGAGGTGCTTCTGGAGGTTTATTGCTAGGCAAGTTGTAGTAAAATATTTATTTCTGATTGGAGGGCACATTAGGCCTTCTTAATTTTCTTTCTATTGACTTCACATAATTGGCAGTAATAGATTTATATCTTTGAATATGTCAATAAGTAACATGTAATACAAAATGCTTATGATCCATTTATATGTGAGTCCAAATTCAGGTCACTAAATTGTAGTTATTACTGACTGCCTTAAGCGTGGGTTTTTTGCAATACATTAAAAGAAATTGATATCAATCACTCATTCTTGAAGTAAAGTTTTTTTTTCATTAAGCATCCCTTTAATTTGTTTTAATGCTATTGCTACTAATAGTTTTGAATTTTGTAGTGCAGTCCTGACAATAGAGACAAAAATTAAAAAGTATAGACAATTTGCAGCTATAGTTCATATTTTCACATGGATACCATGTTAGTTTAGGTACAAGCCCTGTCACACAAACTATTGGATAAAGTGGGTAATTATTTCTTTCAAGTAATGATGACATATAAAGTTGGACAGTACCAAGGGGCAAATGTACTAACCCCCGAAAATTCACCAGTGACGGCTTTGCCAGGCGTAGATTCGCCAGGACAACGCTAATTCACTAAAATCTGAAGTTGCATCCAGAGCGAGGAACGCTGGCAAAGTAGCACTAGCGTTACTGTCGCAAGCAAAGCCTAATTTTGAATACGGTGGGAAGTTAAAGTTGAATGGACGTATATGTTGCAGCAAATGCAGACCCTGCGGCCAGAAGGTATAGAGGCCCCATGAAGCGTTATTTTAATATGTATTGGTAAAACAGGACAACCTCTTGGGGGTCCCTTTAAATTATTTTGCTGCGGGGCCCAGTAAAATGTAGTTATGCCACTGGTCAGTAATGTCTACAGTATGAATGTCATGGCAAATTTAAGACACTTCATACTCTGCCAGACATATGATGATCTGTATGTGCATTCTGTCTATCTTACACAATATTTACAAACCTTTTTGCCTTGAAATAGTATAATACAGTGGACTTTTTGTTGCCATCTTATGCCTGCATCACACTGATGAATCACCCTTCACCGCATACAATACCAACTGAATTCAGTGAATTCATTTATAATCAGTGATCACAAATTGTGTTTATGTGTGGAGTAGAGCAACAAGCAAAGCACTTATTCATATATTGTTTTGTAAATTATGCCATACTGACTGCATATCCCTACATAGTGCAGTGCACAGCTGTCAGGCTCTGACTCTGTTTCAGAGCTTCGCATGTGAATTTGTAGGCAGAATGCTTGTCAGATCTGCTCACTGTGCATTGATAACAGCTTGTCACCATATGACAGAGTGACTGGATCCTGTCTGATAGAGTGTTCCAGCATTTCTGCAGCCATATTTATTCATACAGTTATCCTCTTCAGTGATCTGATGTATCAGTGAGCAATTCCACGTATCAATGTGCTAAAAAAAAGAAAGGAAATTACTTAGTGATTTTGGGGAAACAGGTGTTTGGGTTTTTGTGGGGGGGTAGAATTAACATATTTTATAAACCAATATTGTACGCTTTTGTCTGTTACAAAGTCCAAATGTCTAGAAATGTAAGATATACAAGAAGGTAACTGTTCCCTTAAGCTCTTTCAACTTGGTTAGGCTTCTGTTTGTGTTTAAATCATAGCAATACTCCCACATCAGCTAATAGTGCTGCTCCAGCAGAAGGCTGCACTGGAGTCCAATTGTTAAAAGAGCAAACATATTTATTTATATTTAATCTTGAAATTTGGCATGGCACTAGACATACTGTCAGTTTCCCAGGTGCCCTCAGGTCATTTGACTTATGCTCTGATAAACAGTCACTCTTTACTGCTACACTGCAAGTTGGAGTGGTATCACCCTCCCTTCCTTCCATCCCCTGCATCCCTTCAGCAGCCTATCAACTGGTAGCTAATCAAATAGCAGCCATGTGGCACCTCTGCTGAAGGATTTGTTTGCATTGCTAAAGGTACCACCTAGTGGTAAAAATGAGAATAGCACCCAAGCAGGAAAAACCTAGGTCGTGGTCAAATACAACAGGGAAGGGGAGAAACAATAGCTGTATCAAAGCAGTTCCATCCTGAAGTGCTGGCTCCTTCTCAAAGCTCAGAATCAGGCACAGATGGTTGCCTCCACACTAGTATTAAAGCTAAAAATGTACATTTGTTGGTTTAAGAAAAACAATGTTAAATGGCAGATTGAATTATTTGCAATGTAGACACTGTAATTTAGAAATAAACATTAAACTTTAAAAATCATGAAACAATCCCTTTAAAGATCAGAATATAGAAAACGAGAACAGATAAAACCATTTTAAAAATACTAAATCCGAATTCATGTTTTATTCAGCATTTTTAAGCTAAAAGTAATATTGAATTAATAAATATAATTGAATAAATTGTTTACATTTAGCCTAAGACAGCTCCCAGTGACCTCTATGCATAACATTTAGAAAATTACATAAATGCAAGAAATGGAAAAAAGTTCTAGGGATGGGTGAATTTTTTCGCCTCGTTTCGCCGAAAAAATGACGCCCATAGACTTGTATGGCGGCGTGCGTCAAAAAAAAAGACGCGCGTCAAAATAATTTTTGAAGCCCATAGACTTTAATGTGGGTCAAATTCGCCCATCCCTGGAAACAACCAAACATATACAAAAACATACTACAAAAAAACCATTAAAAACAAAAATAGTTGCCCACTACATGCAACAGATTACACCGCGGAGGTTTTTTGGAGGACAAGAAACGAAGATTGTGTTTACACAAAGCTGAATCTTCCAGTAGTAATACCTTTATAGAAGTTAGAAAAAAGGAAGCATTAAACAAGACTGAGCTAATTATCCAATAACTCAATATTTCCAGTATAAAAACCAATAGTTAAACTGGTCCTGTAAGTTAAATAGCCATTACACTACATTCACAGAGGGCCATTAACACAGTATATAAACATAAATGTTGCCCAGATTATATTAGAAATCTGCTGTTGTATTAAACTACTGCAGCATCAAGTCTTATACAGTCAATATTACTAAGACATTCGTCTTCTGTGCATTGTAAACAATGTGAGGTCTAAATTCTAGACAAAACAATCTTTTCAGATAAGCAAATACATTCCAAATGCAGAACAGCAATTGACACAATCCCATTTATAAAACCCTGTGCCTGTGACAGATAAATAATTTCTTATATAAATATTCAGTTCCTGACAGCACCATCAGTGATTCATCCCTTGTTTGTAGCGACTAGAAACAATTATTTCTTGATTTAAGCTTAGAGAAAAATATACCTCCCCCCCAAAAAAAGGTCCCACACAAATTAAAGGTTTCCTGGATAAAAACGGACTTCTTGGCATTAATCATTTTGGCAACATTTGATCCATTGTTAATTACGGCAAAGGAAAACTAACAATATTATATATTTCTCTATACTGAGAAAAAGAATGTGTTTTACATTGTTATTGCTGAAAGCGTGTTACATTTTTAATTCTTGGAGTTGGAGCAAAAATACATTTATATAAATCTGTGCTTTTTAACCTTTTTTATCAGGGGATACAAATTAAAGGGATCGAAGTTAAAACATTTTTTTAATTTACTTAGACTGTTTTTTTATTTTTCAAATCAACATACATTTTCTACGTTTGACTGTTTCTGACATATTTGCATGCCAGGTTTTTGCCTCAGTTACGAGTCAGTAACCCTAGGGTTAAATGAATACAGAAAGTACATAGGAAGTGCATAGATTTTAAGCGTCACTAATACTCTGACCTTGATGCTTGCTAACGGTGTGACCTTCACAGAGAGCGGAAAATTACAAAAGTGCTCAGAGGACCAGTGTACATTGACATCATTGTATATTTTGCGTTCAGCCACTTTTTTAATAGCTAGATATGACAAAATCAGTGACACAATATATAGTAAAAAATCACCCAAAAATGCAAATTGTTATTTGTAAGAATTGGGTAGCCATTTTATTTGTTTAGTAGAAACAATTTAATTATAAGAAACGTTCATATATTAAAAAAATGCCATTTGCTCACGTTAGCTCTATTTGTGTATTATGTTGATTTCTTTACTTTTATAGCTACCTTAACTCACTACTTTTTCACTTAGTTTCATTCTTCTACTTTTTACAGTTAACAGAGGACATCAGGGTCTTCCAGACACAGACCCATTGACCTTGTCCTAAAATAATCATGCAAACGAAATGATATCATTGATTTTACGTTAGATGCAGGCTTAAAGTGATGAATAATTAACAAACTTTCTACTACTTTTCTGTCTTTGCATTCTAGTGTTTGCAGCATCGTAATTTATCTCTGTATCTATCCCTAAAATGTTATTCCTTTGAAAGGTTTTCCCTATTTTAAGCACAAAATACATAGAAAATTTTGTAATCCAGAAAGACAATTATCTAAAACCCGTTGTCCATCTACAATACATTTATGCTTATGTAGAAAAAGTTTGTAATCCAGAAACCCCTTATCTAGAGCCCGTTATCCAACTACAGCAAGACCAAGTCCTATGATGTCCTATTTAAACAAATAATTCTTATTTTTGAATGATTTGCTTTTTTCCTTTAATAATAAAAACAGTAGTTAGTGGCTCAACTAGCATAAATCTGTGTTGGTGGCCAAAAATAGCTTTTTGTAATGATTAAATGTATTTTAGTTTCCTTAAAGGGGTGGTTCACTTTCACGGTAACTTTAAGTATGCTATAGAATGACCAATGCCAAGTAACTTTTCAATTGATATGCATTATTTTTTTTTTTTATAGTTTTATAGTTATTTGCCTTTTTCTTTTGACTTTTTGCAGCTTTCAAATGGACGTCGCTGACCCCTTCTAAAAAGCAAATGCTCTGTAAGGCTACACATGTATTGTTATTGTTACTTTTTATTACTCATCTTTCCATTCAGGCCCTCTACTATTCATATTCCAGTTTTGTATTCAACCCAATGCATGGTTGCTAGGTTAATTTGGACCCTAGCAACCAGATTGCTGAAATTGCAATCTGGAGAGCTGCTGAATAAAAAGCGAAATAACTCAAAAAACACAAATAATAAAAAGTGAAAACCAATTGCAAATTGTCTCCGAATATCAGTCTCTACATCATACTAAAAGTTAACTCAAAGGTGAACAACCCCTTTAAGGCATGGTGCTTCAAATTATATAAAGGTTTGTTATCTGGAAAATCCCACTGGTCCATAATAAAAATTGTGGTGAAGCAAAACAGGAAAGATTCACAAAGGATCTGTCCTGTTTTGTTGCATCAAAAAAACTGGCAAAATGGCAAAACTTTGTGAAACATGTTGAAGTCGCACAATACATTAGAGTACGGGTGTTATTTCACGATAAAACAAAGATTGAACTTATCACTAGTGATTAGAGAATCTGAACCATTTCGATTTGCCAAAAATTTGCCAAAATGCATTGAAGTCTATGGGCGACAACATTTTTTTTGAAGTGACAAATTGCTAAATATTTTTTCGATTCACGACAAAACCTATTAAAATCTATGGGCATCATTTTCACGCTGAAACTTGTCGAAAAATTTTGTTCATCACTATCACAATATTAGCCATCTTTGGGACAGATTCACTAAAGGGTGCATTGTCACCAGCGACCACTTTGCACACATTGCCCCACTTCACCAGGTGCAAATTCACTACCACTACACTAATTCTCTAATATGCAATGTCGTGCCCTGGACGCCAAATGCTGGCGACATTTCGATTGCGTTACTTCCCCAGCGCAAGCATTTCATAGTGAAGATGCGCTATCGTTCGTTTGTGCCTAGCAAAAATTCACTAATGATCTTGCACCAACATTATAAATGTTGGTGCAAATGCTTGAAGTTACCACTTTTTATTACACCTGTCCTGAGAACCTTAATAAAGACAAGAGAGTTAATATAATGCCCTACACACAAGCTCACTGTAAAATGAATGTTCCATATGTTATAAAATGTGTGGAGAAAACCTGTTACCACAAAATAGTCTAAGTTAGGACTTTTTGCAGCCAATCCCGCTTAAAAAAAGGAAAAGTCACCAGCGTTTTTTTTTTAACTTTAATGCATTTTCAGCACACAGTATATGATGTAAGTGACAGAAGATTGAGGAAGATCTAGCTGCTTTTTAGAACTTCGCTGGTCTGAGGTGGTGAAGTCAACTATGGTGAAAGAGGTAACATTCAGTAAAATCCACACTTTAGTGAATTTGTGGAAGATCTAGCTTCTTTTTAGCATTTCTCTGGTGTGAGATGGAGAAGTCAACTCTGGTGAAAAAGTTAACGTTCAGTAAAATCCGCACTTTAGTGAATTTGTGGAGTAACGATCGTTCACCAGAGCGAAAATTCACCTGGCGATAGAATGAGAATGAATGCTAGCAACTGTCCCATTCGCTAGCAAATTGGCGTCTGTGCCTGAATTGGCGATGTCCCTGCGGGTGCCAATCCTGGCAAAAAGTCGATATCGTTAGCCACGCTGTCCTTTAGTGAATCTGCCTCTTTGAAGGGGAACTATTGTAATGAGAGTAAATAGATAAATAAATATTTGTCCAAACATACTCAACTAATAATAAGTTTTAAATGTAGTACCTTCATGTATTTTTTTGTGTTGTGTGTTTATTGCACGTGTACCTCCATGACAAGTATTGTACAATATGGGGTTATTTTGGTACATACACACTCAACAAAAAAAGTATTGACTATAAAATTTATGTTATTTAAAGTACTGACTAATAGAATTATATAAAAACTATAAAACATGATAAATTGGATTCCCCATGCTTTGGAATATCTGACTAAACATAGTTAACGTATTTTATCATCTAGATTAATAGAAGTCTTAACATTTGACTCCTGCTAATAGTTTCTAATGAATCGTTTGTACAATGGCAATAAATTAATCATGTCCCAGTTTATACCTTAAAAGATTAGAAATACAAAAGACATTTCATATCTTATGAGAAATGTTGGATCAGTCCCATTTGCCCAACACTTGGGGCAAATATCAGGACTTTTGACATATGAGGATCTTTCTGTAGCCCCCATTCTACTTGGAAACATTTTTGTTATAGATTAAACGGGGGTATCCAGGAAGGTTCTCAGCAGTTAGATTTATTGTTCAATTTATGAAAACCTTTTTGGTTTTCAGGAATATTCATCCAGGAAGTTATTAACAAATGAACACATTTACCAAACCTAATTTTGTCACAATGTGTGTGACTGCTTTGAGCAGTTTTACAATTCTGTTTAATGGGGAGGAAGTACACAAGCGCTGCTCAGCAACAGTGCTAAGCACCCAACTGAATCCTTGCTCCCTGATGAAAATTGCATGTATGAAAAAAGGATTGGAACAATTATTTTGTGCAATTAAATAAATCGTATTAGCACTAGAGATGTCGCGAACTGTTCGCCGGCGAACTTGTTCGCGCGAACATCGGGTGTTCGCGCTCGCCGGAAGTTCGCGAACGTCGCGCGACGTTCGCCATTTTGGGTTCGCCATTGTTGGCGCTTTTTTTTGCCCTCTCACCCCAGACCAGCAGGTACATGGCAGCCAATCAGGAAGCTCTCCCCTGGACCACTCCCCTTCCCTATAAAAACCGAAGCCCTGCAGCGTTTTTTCACTCTGCCTGTGTGTGCTGAAGAGATAGTGTAGGGAGAGAGCTGCTGCCTGTTAGTGATTTCAGGGACAGTTGAAAGTTTGCTGGCTAGTAATCGTTTTGATACTGCTCTGTTATTGGAGGGACAGAAGTCTGCAGGGGTTTGAGGGACATTTAAGCTTAGGTAGCTTTGCTGGCTAGTAATCTACCTTCTACTGCAGTGCTCTGTATGTAGCTGCAGTGGGCAGCTGTCCTGCTTCTGATCTCATCTGCTGACTGCTGCAATAACAGTAGTCCTTGTAAGGACTGCTTTTATTTATTTTTTTGTTGTTTTACTACTACTACTACTACTACTACTACTATAAGAGCCCAGTGCTATTAGTCTAGCAGTGTTGGGGAGTGGGACTGGTGTGCTAATCTGCTGCTCCTAGTAGTTCAGCAGCACCAACTTTAATTTTTTTTTTTTAATATTCATTTTTTTTTTATTTTACTTTTTTTTATTTTACTACCGCTGTAGTAGTGTATAAGTTGACCTTTTAGGCATTATTTGCCCTGTAGGCATTATTTGCACACTGTTTTCTTCAACCCGCCATCGAGCTGTGTGACCTTGTTCACATTCTGTCTAAATATCCATAATATTACCGTCTCCAGAAAAAACACCGGAGTCACTTTTTTCAAGCAGCCATAATATATTTTACGTAATCCGTATCCACCGCTGTAGTAGTGTATACGTTGGCCTTGTAGGCATTATTTGCACACTGTTTTCTTCAACCCGCCATCGAGCTGTGTGACCTTGTTCCCATTCTGTCTAAATATCCATAATATTACCGTCTCCAGAAAAAACACCGGAGTCACTTTTTTCAAGCAGCATTCATATATTTTACGTAATCCGTATCCACCGCTGTAGTAGTGTATACGTTGACCTTGTAGGCATTGTTTGCCCAGTTTTTTTGGCCGCAGCCACTGAAGCACAGAGGCCAGAAAAAATATGCCATATAAATGCTGAAAATAGTAATTTTTTGCCATACGTTGACTCAACGTATATGGCAAAAAATGACTATTTTCAGCATTTATATGGCATATTTTTTCTGGCAACTGTGCTTCAGTGGCTGCGACCAAAAAAATGCATATTTTCTGCATTTATATGGCATAATTTTTCTGGCCTCTGTGCTTCAGTGGCTGCAACCAAAAAAATTTATATTTTCAGCATTTATATGGCATAATTTTTCTGGCAACTGTGCTTCAGTGGCTGCGACCAAAAAAATGCATATTTTCTGCATTTATATGGCATAATTTTTCTGGCCTCTGTGCTTCAGTGGCTGCAACCAAAAAAATTTATATTTTCAGCATTTATATGGCATAATTTTTCTGGCAACTGTGCTTCAGTGGCTGCGTCCAAAAAAACTGGGCAAACAATGTCTACAAGGTCAACGTATGGCGAAAAATTACTATTTTCAGCATTTATATGGCATATTTTTTCTGGCAACTGTGCTTCAGTGGCTGCGTCCAAAAAAACTGGGCAAACAATGCCTACAAGGTCAACGTATGGCAGTTGTTTAAAGAGAACAGTAGATTACTAGCCAGCAAAGCTACCTAAGCTAAAATGTCCCTCAAATCCCTGCAGACTTCTGTCCCTCCAATACAGAGCAGTATCAAGCAGATTACTAGCCAGCAAGCTTACTATCATCTGTCCCTGAAATCACTAACAGCTCTCCCCCTACACTATCTCTTCCAAGCACACACAGGCAGATTTTTCAGATACATTTTTGCCCTTGATCCCCCTCTGGCATGCCACTGTCCAGGTCGTTGCACCCTTTAAACAACTTTAAAATCATTTTTCTGGCCAGAAATGTCTTTTCTAGATGTTAAAGTTCGCCTTCCCATTGAAGTCTATGGGGTTCGCGAACCGCTCGCATTTTTGCGCAAGTTCGCGAATATGTTCGCGAACTTTTTTTCCGACGTTCGCTACATCCCTAATTAGCACAGCACCAAAAGTTTTCACAGGAGAAGGAAAGGTACAGTATCACTAAAGGGGATTCCCAATATAGACACCCCCTAGTCATTATAATTCTGTCCCATAGTCCCAGGGCCAGTGGTTCTTTTGTTGGGTACTACTGTAGGAGCACAATTTTCTTTTACTTCTACTTCCCTGCAGCTCCAGGTTGCACAGTAGAATGTAATAGTGACTTTTTGCTTAGTTTAGCATTTACTCTAGTGTTTTTATTTATTAACATTCAGCATTTGTGCTTTTTATATTCTGAAACTTTCATAGTATTCATGGTTTTAGAGAAATAGAGTTTAATTGTGGTTTCAAAAAATCTGTAAAAACTCTATAATGAGAATGTTAATAAATTGGCCCACCGTTGTTGGGCAAATTTCAGTTCGTTTTTAACACTCCAATTTGCTGTGTTAAATGTAAAATCAATTTTTTTTTTACTTAAAAAATATAAAGGCTATTATTGGTCAAATACAGGGTAAGATAATGTTCAGTCATCTGTTGGCAGCAAGAAGTGGCTTTTATCCTTGTGATTCATGGAATATGTAGTCACTTTAATGATAGTCCTTGATTCACCTCTCATGTTTGCATTGTCTGGCTGAAATCTGTGTGCAATGACAGGTGGATCTAATTCATTCCATTCACTGAATTCCTTGTGATTCATGGAATATGTAGTCACTTTAATGATAGTCCTTGATTCACCTCTCATGTTTGCATGATCTGGCTGAAATCTGTGTGCAATGACATTGGATGTGTTTGGATGAGACTGGATGTTTTTACAATGGCGGAAAAACAGTGTGTGCCATTAGCCTTACATATTTAACTGTTTATCACTCTTCACATTTAACATAATGCTGTGTATTAACTATTACGTAATTGCTTAAAATGTGTTTTTAAAAGTAGTGTAACTTTCATATGACAAACACAACTCTATATGCTCCACTGATGTTTAGTGTTGCTCTGGGTGAAGGGCATTACATGCTGATCCCATGTTAGTGTAGATAATATGCTGTGTAGGTCTATCGAGAGCAAATCAAGTGGTAAGTGTATTTATTCCTATAAAGTCAAGATAAAATGCAAAATGTGTTGAAATGTTTTAGCAACTATATATTCATTGAAATCCAAAATGTTGTAAAAGCAGTTTGTAGCTGCAATAGATTTAGCATAATCAGTTGCAAAGAAAGATCTATGTCCGTCCCTTAGGGGCTCGTTTACTAACAATCAAAATTTGAAAAATTTGAGGTCTTCCTATATTTCTAAAAAGCTCTGAACATTCAAGATTTATTAACCATGAAATTTCTTAGGCAAAACTTCGACAAGTAAGTGCTATAGAAGTCAAATGGATCTTTTTTTTTTGGATTTTCTTTTCACAAGGAACAGCACAGTTATTTGTGGAATACAGTTCTGTTTTAATGGCCTTAACGGTATGACTTTTGGTATCACATAAAAATTATACCATATGTATCCAATTTTGCCTATATTGAGAAAAAACTACTTGTTCCTATAGCAACAATCATGTTTTAAGACTGTTTGGAAAAAAATGAAATTCACTCTTAGTAAGAACAATTATAAAAAAAAAAAATGTCTCAAAATAAGAGGAATCAGTTTTGCTTCTATTCTATGAACTCATTTATTTTAATGGTGTTTCCTGGTGTCAACAGATATTGTAGTAGTCACAGAGAATTTGAGCTGTGCAAGCTATACTTGTCTGTTTGAACGCCTGCCAATTGCAGATCTTGGATGACTAAACATATAGACAATCTACCCCCATTTGGTTTGTATTTATGGAATGCAGCAGTTTTAGCAATTCTTTTTCGAAAGCTTCATGAGTTACAGCTGTTTCATTTTAAGCAAAATATCCTATTTGTGGTTATGAGTGAAACTATACATCAGCTTTGCCTTGCACCCAAACTAGCGGAGAATTAAAATAGGAACTGGCACTTGTATCTGCTGCATAATTATAGATTTTAAGAATTATGTAAGGATTTGGGCAGATTTATCAAAGTGTGATATTAGAGCTCACTAAAGTAAAACGTTACTGCTCCTATTGGATTTTCAGAGGCTTATTTATCAAATGGTCAACTTGAATTTACACCCATTGATAAATATGCCATAAAAATGCAATGAATAGAGAGCAGTAGAATTGTACTGCTGTCGTTTTAATAATTCTCTAATTGGATGCTCTAATTTTATTCTAATTTCACACTTTGATAAATCTGCCCCTTAGACTGAGTGTTTTGATACTGATTAAGTAGACATTGTACAAACTGAGTTCTACACCTAGAGGCTGATTTATTTACATTTTCTAGTATTTTTTCTAATTTGAGATTACTCAAAACTCTTGAAACTGTTCTTATTTATTAGTAAACTGTAATTGTCAGAACAATTCAACCGCTGCGAGCCAAATTACAAATAAATCTCAAAAGCAGGAATTGAAAAATAGCTTGAATTTTGCTAGTACAACTGCCATTGACTTCTTCATGAACTTGACAGCTTTTTGATGCCCAGTTTTTAAAAAATTTGGGCTTTAAAAACTCAAATTTGTGATTTTTTTGTCTGCAAAAAATGTTGAATTGTGGTAAAAATTTGAAGGTTGATAAATATGCTCCTAATTAATGGAGACAAATGGCTCAATTTAAAATGTAATATTGCTATTATTATCTTTGTTCTTTCAAGGCATTAATACTTTGCACTTTGTACTGTTCAGTATATAGTTAACGAGGCACAATCTGAAGCCTGGAAAGTAACAATATGAGGTATTATATGAGCGAATAAGACAATACTTATTTAGAAAAATAAGGTTTCTCAATAAAACTGTATCTCTTCCATCCATGGGAGGTTTAACTATTTAAAATGAAAGGGGATACATTAGAAAACTGATTTTATCAATTTAAATTAGAAATCCTATGCACTTTTACTGATACACATGACTTCTCAAAATATTCTCTTCTAAGGATTTTCCAGCCATTTTTTTTTAATTGCATAACAGAATACTGTTTAATGCTAGACCACCAAGGAATAAAAGCTTTCTCTTCGTAATATATGCTGGTACGTGTAAATGTGTAACTTATAAATTTAGAAGCAGGTTTGTTCACCAACAGTTGTTAAATTATATAAAAAGGTTTGAAGAGCAGAAGGCAATAGTATAAATATTATGCAGAGAAAGAGGTGATTTACTGCGTATCTAAAGCGTTCCTTCTTTCTGTATGCTGCTTCACTGCTTGCACACAGTCTGTTCCTGCCACCTCCCCCCCTTCTTGTTTCTTTTTCACTGGCTGGGATCAGCAGTCTTCAATGAAGAAATCTCAGCAAATATGCTTACAGGAGCTACAGGGAGACAATAAAAGCAACATAAAATAGTCTGTATTAAACTGAATATGCGGTAGGGTGATAAAAGAATAGCTGTCATTGAATTGCATCTTTAAAATTAATTTTGTCTGGATAAAGATAAAGAAAGAGAGCGATGCTTCTTATCAGTGATTCATTCCCAAACTGCAGAACTGGAATGATATTGTGCTGCATTCTGATGTAGAAAGCCCATATTTACTTAAACCTGCGATAACATCAGGTTGCTCTGTGAATGAAGAAACAAAGCAAGCGGAACTGCATGCATGGACGTGTTTGGGTTTGGAAAGATAGCAAAGCTATCCAGGTAAGTTTTGCACTTACAGTCTTTGAATGGGGAGCATGTGTCCAGTGGCAATGTACCTCTTTAAAACAGGGAGGGGGAGGGGTGAATAAGGTATGTAATCTGCAGTGATAATATTGGCAAAGGATCCTGATAGACAGCTCTGTTTACTGGTGGTCTGTGTTTTGTAATGGCATGTCTGAATTATGGCAAACGTCTGATGATACTGCTATAGGATCTACAGATTTGTTGTTATTGTGCAGAATGCTCCTACTACTGCCTTAGATAAAATAATGGAAGTGAGCTTCACAATGCATCACTATCTCTACTGAGAAAAGCTGTTCCTGTGTCAGTGCTCAGAATCCTGTTAGAATAATTTCATGAATATGTTTCACCTTTACCACTGGACCACTGGTTGCATAGCAATATGGATTGTAAAATGGGTGCATAGATGCATATTCTGGATATAGCTTTCTGTCCACAGATGCATATGTTATCAAATATATATATATTTTCTAATTAATATGGTGCAGTGTACATATTTATTTCTACAATACTTCTTGAAAATCATTGTATTTCAAATGTTTTTATGCATATACGTATATATATATATATATATATATATATACTGTATATATATATATATATGTACACATATATAAAAATATCGGTGAACAATACTTTCTGTGTATTACAAAATGTTGGCCAGCAATCCATTCTGTTTATGAAAAACCAATTCAGCAGCGATGTTAGTGTTGCGCTACATGAATAACTTTATTGCGCTCTTCCTGACGCTTTCAGAGTTGGAATAGAGACAGCATTCATTTTCTGGTTGCTCAAAAAACATTTTTTCCTTATTTCTTTAACTGATTCACTTCAACAAAGTTGTAAGATGTCTTAATAGGGAGTCACTAGTAGATCTGGAGCTGGTACTCAGTAGATCACATGAGTTTGGCAGTGTCTACAGGCAGTCCACCCTTTTGGATGCTCCCCATTAATCAGATTTCTAAAACAATGGATTCAGAAATGGATATATTTATTTTAACTAAAATGCTCTTTTTTTCCTCTGACTATAATACAAAGAAGTAGCATTTGTCAAGGCAACACAGTCGGTGGTGTAATAACTTTACTAAAATTAGACCCCATATCAGTAAAGTGTGGTCAGCACTCTTGATATCCTCTATTACCATGGACACACTTGTGCAATGCCTTGGGTATGTCTGCATATGTTGGGAGATGGAAGAATCAATTAACCTGGCTCAAAGTCTGTTTCTCTATATAAGCAAGTCAGCAATGCAATGGGCAAACTTATGGATAACCTATAGCAACCAATAGGGATCTGCTTTTCTTCAGACAGCTGCAGGAAGAACAAAGTTAGAAACAAATGTATTGGTTGTCATGGGTTCCTGCACAAGATGCCCTTAGTTTGTAAATGTGCTCCACTCTTCTCCTACTTCATACAAAATAGATCCATTAACTTCCATAAAATCATAACATCTGGGACTAAGTTGTCCATCTATTGTATTTGAGTAATGTGTGGCATAGGTCTTGGAAGGACAGTTACTAAGGGACAACAAAGTCCATGCATTCAGATGAATCTACTTTGTGTTTTGATTCCTAGTAGAAAATGGACTGTGTATTTACATATATGTATATATATATATATATATATATATATATATATATATATATATATATATATATATATTTGGAAAACAAAAGTGCTTTAGATGCAGGATTTTCCTGATTTCTATGTCAATAATCCTCCTAAAGGATTTAGCTTTGATAACAACATCTATGTAGTGGTGCTTCACATGCAATGGCTTGCTTTGTACCATGCTTTAGTTCCTCACAGTGGTTTAGGATCAACATAACTGTGATCAAGAAAGAATCATGTATGGTCTGTCATTCATTTTTGTGCCAAATGAGCATTAGGCATTTCACAGAAAACAAGGCACGGCAGGGAATCAAGTGGGTTTCATGTTTACAGGAAATTTCAGTAAACCTAGAGAATGTTTGGGTTATTATTAGAAAATAGCAAATCAGATGTTTTGATTTGTCAGAGCAGCATTAATACTGTGCTGGCCTAAGTGGCATGACTGATTTAAATAAGGTTTGCCAAAGACTCTTTGGGCAAGTAAGCAACCTGCTAGCCTTAGGTCAACATACATAGTATACATGGAGTTTTGGTAAAGTAAGATGTAATATCTGACTCAGAGTTTGTTCCAGTTATAGTAAGGAAGTCTAATTAAATGACATCGGACTGTAATCATGACAGAACATTTATAGGAATGACTGTAAAATGCAGGCAGAGGACAATGGCATAGAGAGGATTAAGGTGTTAAAATGAGGCATCTGTATTCCAAAGAGTTCATCTGAATTTCAAAGGCAGAATTTATGCTGGAATCCCCTGAGTGGCAGTTTCTTAGAATGTGAAACATTTATCTTGGAGCAATGTTCATAACATATTAACGGACAAGGAAAGTTATATTCCATGGGGGGTGCCACTGACAATTAATCACTAACCTTGGACCAAGGGCTGGTGCTCCTTTTCACTGAAAAATGCACCGGTTTGGGGTATCTTCTATATCTTCTATGTGAGTCTCACAATGCAATTACTTGGGCTGTTGGACTACTTGAATCCTCAATGCTGGTACAGCAATATGTATGACTTTAATCTACTGCACATGCACCAGCAGTGGATTGTTGAAAAGAAGCAAAGGGGAAATCGATCAAACTTGGCAGTTATATATAGTACCTACATTGTACTGATGTATATATTGCAGCATCTATTTCTTTTATTACAATATTAATATCAGCATATTTGGGCACTGCTTCCTATATGTGTACAACTGTGACTTACCCTGTTCCTGAATGACATGGAACAGGTCTGAGTGTGTGTGTGATGGTGGTGGTAGAATTACATATATTATCTAGTTTTTCCTTATACCCATAGTCTATCTATCAAGGATTTTAGTCTGAAGCATATACAAAGATTTACATTGACTGTAACACATTTGAGGATACATCAACAGATAAGCTTTATATAATACAATGGGTTTAGTTCTTACACAGGAAGATAAACATGGACCAAATGTTATTCATGGCTTTCTACAGGACAACAGACTAAAGACTTTTCTCATAAAATAGTACATTTGTTGTAGGAAATAGTTAATTTGTAGGTGCTGGAGCAAATACAAGGCTGTGCAAAAATAAAAAAATGTTTCTTAAATGGTTAGCCAAAAATGTAATGTTTAAAGGCTGGAGTGACTGTATGTCTAATATAACAGAACAGAACACTAATTCCTGTGTTTCAGTTCCCTAACTCTGAGTTAGTCAGTGACTTGAAGGGGAGCCACATGGGACATAACTGTTCAGTTAGTTTGGTTTTCATTCTTAGCATTCAGCAAACAGTTATGACCCATGCAACCCCATCAAATCACGGATTGGTTACTGCCTGGTAACCAATCAGTGAAAACCAAGAGAGCTGCAAAGCAGGAAGTAGTGTGCTGACTATTATGTTAGACATCCAGACACTCTAGCCTTAATACATTTGTATACATTTTGGCTAATTAACTATATTAGAAACTTTTTTATTTTACACAGCCTATCTATTTACCTAGTTTTTATTTTTATACTGAATAATTGAATAATTCCCTTAAACAATGCTTCCGTTTGCAATAAATAATAGCATCAACTACATTAACACATCTATGATGAGAAATTTGCTAGTTACAATTTAAACATTTAGAAGAGGTTTTCAGACTTTTGCAAGATTTGTTCAGGGCCTGCTTAGCTCACAACAAGGTTACAGATACAGCTTCACTCATCTCATCCTCATCCTAAAATGACCTTTAGGCTGTGATTCTATGTAACACAAACACATATATAGTAAAACATAAATAGTAACTTCGTTTGAAAAAAAATAAACGTTCATTGAGTTCCACCTTATGTGTCTATATAAAACCTTGCCTAGCAGTTGATGGCAAAAAAAACCCTTCTGAAGCCTCTCCAATTAAGGGGGAAAAGTTAATTCCTGTCTCCAACATGTCAATTGGATCCGTCCCTAGATCAACTTTGACTCATAGGGGCAAATTCACTAAGCGCCGAAGCGCCGAACGCTAGCATTAATTCGCTAGCGTTTGGCATTTTCGTTACTGCGCAAATTCACTAACGAACGCTGGCGTAGTTTCGCTAGTGTTACTTCGCACCCTTACGCCAGGCGAATTTTCGCTAGCGACGTAACTACGCAAATTCACTAACTTGCGCAGTGTACTGAACGCTACCTTTTACGCTAGACTTCCTTCGCCACCTCAGACCTGGCGAAGCGCAATAGAGTAGATAGGGATTGTTTCAAAAAAAGTCAAAATTTTTTCTAAGTCCCAAAAAACGCTGGCGTGTTTTCTACATTATGGGTGATAGGCTGAAAAAGATTGAAAAATTTTTTGGGGCTCCCCTCCTTCCCCCCTACATTTCCTGACTCATGGCAACTTACCTAGACAGTGGGCACATGTGTAGGGCAAAATAAAATTTTTATTTGCTGATTTGAAGGTTTTCTAGGCATTTGTAGTGCTGATACGTATTCCTCCATTGAAATGTGAATTTTGCGCCGTATGCAAATTAGCCTTCGCTAGCGTAACTTCGCTTTATATAGCGAATCAACGCTAGCGCAACTTCGCAACCTTACGCTACCCCTGTGCACAACTTCGGATTTTAGTGAATTTGCGGAGTGCTGGCGAAACTACGCCTGGCGAAGTGCGGCGAAGTTGCGCCTTCGCATCTTAGTGAATTTGCCCCACAGTATCTCACTTGCTAAAAAGCCATCGAAGCCCTTGTTAAACGATCTAATGTATATGCCACCTCAAAAAACTGCCTGTTTTTCCTCCTTAGAGAAGCTATACCCACAGTTACAGCTAAAATGTGCTACAAGGGAGTGTCACATATTTATAGTCACTCGGGACACATAAAACAGGCAAAATAAATAGATCCATACAACACCATGGTGGTGTGAAAAAGCAGCACAATGTGATATGTTCTTTGCATTTTGTACCTAGCCCTGAATGAAAAATGGGGAGCATTAGCATATACCAGGCACTGGGGAGCCTTTTGCTGTACTCCTGCAATGTATGGGACTCCCCTACGCGTGTGAGAGCTGTAGAAACAAACCATGAGATAACTTTTATATTCTGTATAGTAACACACTCTGCTGTCTCTGACCAGCTTTATCAAAATGTTTTGCTGCCCTGCAGCTAATATTAGGCTTTAAACTTGATTTAGCCTCGGAATGCTTTCTTTATTCGTTCTTTGGGTAGACTATTCTGGGAAATCATTAAGCACAATATTGCACCTAGGCAATTTGGCAACACAAAGGGCATTCACTTTATTAGTTTATTCCTTCGATAAATTTGCCAGTGGGAGTTATTTGTGGTCTATATATACTTTTCATTATTTGTAATCACACTGTAGCCTCTGGATATGATAAAAGCCCTTTGAATATACAACCATTCAGGCATGTGTTATGCCTACTGTTCTATTTTCTTTTTTGTTTCACTTAAGATCTACTGTATATAAACTCTAAGTGAACCGGTCTAGTACATGAAGTACAGTACATGAAGTAGAAATTCCTTTTGACTCCTACAAAATAAATAATATTTATTTAATTATGGTTTAAAACGTTATTTGATGTTTGACAAAATAATACAAGTAGTTTAAAGACGGAGAAATGATAATAACACAATTAATACATTTCTATCCTTTAATGGAAATTAACTTCCTTTTAAATGGCTTATTAAATACTATCAATATTATCGTTTGTGAAATGTTGTCCTGTATCCAAAGCAGCAGGAGAAAAAGAAAGGGCATCTGATTGTTTGTTTTAGTTCTACATTTGCGTACAATAGCAATATTTTACTATAACTGTCCCAACCTTCTCACAGAGAGGTTGTAGTCAAAATATAATGAATATAAATTTACTCAAAGTGCTCTTATGATTACTCTTGAAATGTACATAAATTTTCTATTTTTATTAGTTTCATAGCTGATATGGTTTTCTAGCATTAGCACTTGGCATTAGCTTGACTGGTAATGCCAGGTGCTTGGCTGCACAACTCTTTCTAATTCATTGGAACTAAGGGGCAGATTTATCAAAGTTCGGATTTCGAGGGTTAAAAAACTTTTAGCGCAATAAAAAAGGAATTTAGCGCAATAAAAATCGTTCAAATGGAATGATTCGAACAATTTTAAGCGATCGATCAAATGATTTTTGTTTGATTATCGAATAGTCGAACGATTTTTACTTCGAATCATTCGATTTGATCGAATTCGATCGAATTTGACCAATTCAATGGTCAAAGTACCCAAAAAAATACTTTGAAATTCGAATATTTTTGCATTCTAATTATTCACTCAAGCTTAGTAAATCAGCCCCTAAAGGTTATGCAGGCAGGGTATAGTAGAGTCCCAACTGGGTCCAATTATTGAAACCCGGGCCCACATTTTTAGAAGTCGGGACCCACTAACTCACCCGCAACCGATAATCTGACTTCCTACTAGATGATAGCCAATAAACAAGTAGTGTTGTTGCAATCCAGAGATGACATCATTAAAAGTGGATGGGGAAAAACAAAAGATTTGAAGGCGTAAACTTGCTTATTTTGAGACCCACAACCTCCAAACCTGCCTACCCACAAGCCATAATCTGCCCTGCAACCTGACCCACTGCCAGACTCCAGCACATAATCATGTTATGGTCACAAATTTGCAGGAGGTGAGTTGAAATAGGGTTATCACATCACTAAAATTCAGGGACACATCTAATATATACTGTATATGTTGCAGGTCCTTCAACCTGGATTTATATGTATCCCTTCATTTTTCAAGCAATCTGGTAACCCCTCGCTGTAAGCCTGGTATTTGCAAGATAAAACTGCTACTATCTCAGAAACCATCACCAATATATACAAAATATTTTTGGGATTAAGGGCAGAGACACGGGAAGATTTGAGGAGATTTAGTCTCCCGGCGACTAATCGCCTCTTCTTTGGGCGACTAATCTCCCTGAAAAGCCTTCCTGCCAGCTCAAATCTAAATCACCAGTGGGATGGCACTCAGAGCACTTCATTTTCCAAAGTTGACTAACGAGGAAACTTTGGGCAACTTTGGAAAATGAAGCGCTCTGAGTGCCATCCCGCTGGCAATTTAGATTCTAGCGGCGGGAAGGCTTTTCGGAAAGATTAGTCGCCGGGCGACTAAATCTCCCCAAATCTTCCCGTCCCTTTAGGTCCTTATTAAGTTAGTAGCATTTGGAATCTATGCTACAGTACAATAACCCATAGCAGCCAACCAACAAGTATCTGTAAGTGGCCTGGTGCCATCAAAACAATGGTTTAAATAAATTCTATATTAAACTGTAAATTTGTATATCTTTTTATATAAATTACAGGAAATATGTTGGGTCAATCCTAATATATATATTTACCTTATAACAGAAATTGACACTTGCATCAAAACATCAGTATGTCATATAGTGAGTATTATTTGTATTATTTGTAATAATTATTATTTGTAATATTAGTTATTTAACTTTAAAATGATTCTCTGCAAGAGAGACAGACCGCTTTTCTGGTTCTAGCTACTACTTAAGGAATATTAGTGTTATATTATTGAATCGTCCTCAGACAGAGATTATGTGCCATTGCCCTTACCATAATTACTTGCTTTATAGAGGTGCAGAGTTTTAAATTAAAGTAACAACATTTTGTATATCTTTGTACCAGTGACCTTGCTCTGTAATACACAACAGCAAAGCCTACTGTCATTTTATGCACAAAGTAAAAACTAAAACTTTTTTTTTAAAAAAAATTCAGTTTACATAAAATATACATGTAGTCATATCTTGGAAGTGCAGAATTGCTACTTAGTAAATAATGCATATTTTCTTCTGATTTAACATTAGGATGTCAGTATTGAATTGGCAGACAATTAAAATAAAATAGCTTTTGGGAGGAGTGTAGCATCTCAGAATCAATAATGAATAGCTAAATGAACTTATAAAATAAGACAGATGCTATACAGAAGCTTAATTTACAGTTACCAGGCAAAGCAATAGATACACTGGAATTAGTCACAGCAACAACTGCAGGGTGAGTATGGGATGTCCTGTATTATTGTCATTAGTGCAATTAGTACAAAATGATCAGTATTGCTTACTAACATAAGAAAGGAGAACAAAGTATGAAAAGATGTGTTGGATAACGTGGTCACTACTGTTTAGAATAAACAAGAACTGCTTTTAATACCTTACAGGACCTTTAAAACTGGTACAGTACATGCATTTTTGCCATACATGAGCATAGCCCGAGACTACATGACACCAGAACTTGCCTAAAGACCTTAAAAATGCAGTCACGCAATAAAACTAATATTACGACCACTGAAATGTAGCATTTCTGTTAGGGAGAATTTATTTCAGCATTCTTATTTAAACAGGGCACTATCATCCTATAAAATACACTGGAATTAGATTAGTGTTGGAAAATAGCATTTTTCTAGTAATAATACGGAAATGTGTTTCATTCCGTTTCCTTTTAGTTATAGAATTGCAGGTGTCTTTCTACAAGAATATGGCACTTGATCACTAATATATACATCTTAATTACTGCTTATTAAGTTTTAGAACTCAGCAATATGGGGAGATAAAACTGATATCTATATATACAGTAATTTAAATTTTTAAATGAATCTGTTTTAGTTCAGTGATCAAGTTTTTCCTTAAAAAACTTTTTACCTGATAAATTATGGGGTCCTCTGCTTTTTTCTTTCTTTCCTTTTCTCCTGCAAACAAATAATCAGATCCCTGTGGCGTGATCTAAGAGAACAAAGGGATTTCGGATCACTGACTTTTACCAGTCAGAATGAATTATAATCACACTAGAAAAAGATGAGTGGCAGAAAAGTAGAAAACTCTGAATTTAAAGTAAATCACATAACAACCCGGTGACTTCCATTTGAAGATAGTGTTGCTTTAAATAATTTTTGCAATCTAAGATAATAACGTTTCACAAGAACTGCAGTTGAGTATGTTTTCCCAAGTTATTTCCCCCAACTCTACTGCTCAGCATACTCTGTATAAAAATGAAGAGAATCCAGCAGCACCCTCTGCTAACCAATGGCCTTACTGACCTTTCCAATAGAAAATGTTTCTGTTTCCTGTATGAGTAATACATCTTGTTAACCTCCCTCTAGTTCTTGCTGCCATTCTGATCTTAATGTCATGTTTTGTATATTGGAAAAGAATAACTGTATGTGGCAAGTTGCAGAACTACCCTATTTCTGACTTATTCACAGAGCTGAAACTTATATAGAGAGGTGAGGCTGTATCTGAGATTCACAAACTAATGATATCACAGTGCACAAAGCTGCTGCCTGCTTTGCTACTAGTTATAGCTGAATGCAGTATACACAGACTACTGGGCCATTCATTTAAAATAAAAAAAATCATGTAAACATTTCTTCTTTTCTTTTTGATAATAAATTAAAAAATAATAAAAGACAGTTTAGTACGTATACACAAACACTTAGGGGCAGATTTATCAAGGGTTGAATTTCGACTCCAAAAAAACTTCAAAATTCGACCATCTAATAGGTTAGTTTGACATTCGAAGTCGAAGGATTTTTAAAATTGTACAATCGTACGATGAAATCCTTTGAATCGAACGATTTTACCAAAAATCCTTTGATTTCTCAAAGCTTGCCTCAAGATAGGTTATAGGAGGTCGATTTTCGAAGTTTTTCACTTCGAATCGAAGTCGAATTTGGCCTATTCGATGGTCGAAGTATCCAAAAATTACTTAGAAATTCCACATTTTTGAAATTCGAAAATTCACTTTGACCCTTAGTAAATCTGCCCCTTAAAAGGGCAGATTTATCAAAGGTCGAGGTGAAGTTTCAAAGTGAAAAACTTCGAATTTCAAGCTATTTTTGTGTACTTCAACTAGGGAATAGTCATACTTCGATTCGAATTTGAAAAAACGTCGAAATTCGAAGGTCAAATTTTTTTGAAGTACTGTCTCTTTAAAACTTCGACTCCGACCATTCACCACCTAAAAGCTGCCGAAGTGCTGTTTTAGGCTATGGGGGACCTCCTACAACCTGTATGGAGGCAGTTTGGGAGATCGAAGGTCGAAGTTAAAAAAACTTTGAATCGAAGTATGATCTATGTACGATCGTACGATTCGAAGTTGGCCGAATTTGGCCCTCTTCGACTCCAAAAAAACTTCGACCTACATTCGATAGTTAATATTGTAACATCAATTATATTTTTAGGTTTGAACAGACATCACATTAGGACATTCCTTAAAATATAAAACATACTTGAAATTTATTAATAAAATCAAAATTTTTTAAACTGAAACAAATTTAAACGACCCAAAAAGTCAAATTGAATTTGATTCTAATTATAAAAACTGTATTTGAATTTAAAAAAACCTCTTATTTCTATGAATGTCAGGAAGGCTACAAACATCACCAAATTGATCCCTGGACCTCTCCCATTGAGTTATACAGTAATTCGGCAGGTTTTAGGTGGCAAATAGTCACATTTGAGTTCTTAAAGGGCCATGTATGATGAATCTCGAAATATGAATTAAAACTCGAATTGAGTTTGATTAATTCACAATTCGAATTTGAGAGTTTTGATCAAAAAAATCTGGCCATGCGACAGAATAGTCGCGCACATAGAAATGTGATGTAGGAGGTTGTCCAAAATGTAAGCATTATCAGTTACACTATATTACCAAATGTACTTGGACATCTGTTGCCACATTAGACAATACCCATCGCCAGCACCTTCACTCTCATGTTGAAATCCTAGCACCAGCCCCAAGCCCAAGTCAATATTTTCCACAAACTGCTGGAGGAGTGAAAACAGCTCTGACAGGAACTAACATGGGTACCATCAAAGCAGCACCAATATAAATGCTGACACATGGCTTGGGTCAGCACTCATCTTAGCACTACTATAATCTCATCTGTTATTGCTACTGTGGTGCAAGTGTACATAAGTACATAAGTACATAATGGATATCTTTCCTCTTGTCTATACTACTTTCAGCATGGCTCCCATACTCCCATGTCAGTGTTTCTGTCTCTATAACCTATAAAGAGTGTAGTCTAACATCAGAACGCACCATTTATAAGGGTATAATTTTCAATCTATTGCACTGTAATGTCAGGCATTGATCACACACAGGATGGACCCTTCCAATAAAGCCGAACAACCCCTCCAGACATCTTCCTTTAGTGTTTTAACATTATCTGTTCTTCTGGGAACATTATTTAGCAGATAGCTGAACATTCTTTGTGGGATTTACTTCCAATTAGACACGAGCATTAGTGTGGCTGTGCTGTTGATAGTGGCTTGGATTCCAATTTATCCCACAAGTATTTAGCTAAAAAGCTTTGTGCAGGTGAGGGTAACTAAAGCCTATAGTTGCCATTATACATTCATATATAGCATTCTTCTTCTGTTTGACAAACTCTTCCATCAGATGATTATGGCAGATTGTGCCAGTCCATCACTCCATCACTTCACTACTCCATTGAACACATCTTCACTACCATATGACACCAGCCTATGGTTGCACATAAACCCGTGAGCAGCATTTTTAATGAAAAAAACATGCTCCCCAAAAATAGCTTGTGGGTTGACGCTGCATTCACAGAAGGCTTAAAACTAGTCAGTGAGGGGCCGATTCACCAAGGGTCGACTATCGAGGGTTAATTAACCCTCGATATTCGACTGGGAATTAAAATCCTTCGACTTTGAATATCGAAGTCGAAGGATTTAGCGCAGATAGTATGATCGAATGTTCGAAGGATTATCCCCATAGGCTTTCCTAAGTTTTTTTGATCGAAGGATATTCCTTTGATCGTTCGATCGTACTATCTGCGCTAAATCCTTCGACTTCGATATTCAAAGTCGAAGGATTTTAATTTCCAGTCGAATATTAATTAACCCTCGATATTCGATCCTTTGTGAATCGGCCCCTTAGGAAGCCTATGGGGACCTTCCCCATAGGCTAACATGAGTTTGGTAGATTTTAGATGGCGAACTAGGGGGTCGAAGTTTTTTTTAAAGAGATAGTACTTCGATTATCGAATGGTCGAATAGTTAAAACGATTTTTAGTTCGAATCCTTCGATTCAAAGTCGTAGTCGAAGGTCCAAGTAGCCCATTCGATGGTCGAAGTAGCCCAAAAAACACTTCGAAATTCGAAGTTTTTTTACTTCGAATCCTTCACTCAAAGTTAGTGAATCGGCCCCTGAGTGTTCCAGCTAAGGATATGTGCTTTTAGAAATGGTGTCTAAATAGCGTTCAATGTTTAGAGTTGATTGTGTAATGGCAGTCTAACAAAACTACGAAAAAAGGACTTTTTTTTAGCCTGAAACAGGTTTGCACCAAAATGCATGTTTTCACAAGTGTTGAGAAGTGGGGTGATAGATAACTATGACATCCTGCAGAGTTGACTTGTTATTTAAAGGCAAACAATCTGGTTGGATCATTGCACAGAACTGTATGTCATATGCAAAGATACATGTAAAATAGCAGTCTATACTATGAATGGAACACATAGCAATTATTGCATATCCAAGCAATGGGCAATCAAGAAATATATGGGTCTTTGAATGTATGGAAAAAATGATTGATAATCTGATTAAACTGCTTAATTTTTTGTCATACAGAACAGAAATCTATCCAGTCTCCTTGTAGAGAAAATATTCCAAAAATGTCAGGTAGTGAAGAAATGTAATATAGGACAAAAACATCAATGAGCTTCAAACAGTTTCTGGATTCAGCATTTGAGCTGCAGTGAATAAAATAAATATCATGCCAGGCTGTTTCGCTGCCAGGAGTACAACATTGAATTGTGTATCTAAGTAGCACTCAAGATACTAATGACAATAAAAAGCAGGGTGAGAAAAAGTGAGAGAGGAAACTATGCAATAGGATCCCCAGTAGATGGAAGATTAAAACCGGTCCTCAGCAAACAAATAAAAGACTTCTTTTGAATATATTTTATTAACTTCTCTGGGGAAAGCATCCTAGTAACAGCACCCAACCACTAATGGGGTCTAAAGTTACAACTGCAACTTACACAAAAGCATGTTGCAATCATTAGCAGCAAGGTAAGAGGCAACAGTTAACCTAAAAGAAATAATAGATCACAAAAAATATAGCCCCATCTTACTGAATATGAGTCTATGGTGCAAAGAGATGCTGTGTTATAATAAAACTTGAATTTTCCTATCAACTTACACACATCAACTTACAGCAAATTAATGTGCCATTTTAGAAAGATAAATTTACCAAAGATTTACCATTTATATCTACCATAAAATATTTTTATGGTAAATGATCTTTGGTAAATTTATTTTGTACATAACAAAAGCTTTCCTAAAGGCAAGAATACAATTGCAAGCTTGCTTACCCTGAATATGCAGTATTGCTAGCTTAAAAATACATTAACAAATATAAATAGACATTCCTGAGGTTCATTAAATTTCATTGTCTTGTAAACTTTCATGATCAGAAAGAGAGGCAGAGATTAATGACCTTCAAGCGTCCCAGCAAAATACACCATATCCACTGATATGCTGATATGCCGATGAAGAGTCAGCTTCTTGCACAGCTACAAAAACGTGGCTGTTGCCTTGTTAAAAAATATATTTTAATTTGCCGAATATTGCAACGAAAGTCCAAATATATAAGTTTGAGTCCCAGGAAGATTAGGTATCCCCAAAGTCCAGCAAATCTTAGGCTCTCCTATGCCTGTGTTCCTCCAGAAACAAAGTTTCACGAGGAAGGGGAAAACAGAACAGATTATATAGATTATATTTAATTAAGGCACTTAACTCACAAAGGGTGAGATACTTTTACACTGAGATACTACACTATATAAACATTTCTGTTTTCCCCATCCTCGTGAAACTTTGTTTCTGGAGGAACACAGCAATCCGGTTTTAAAGAACAAAAATATTTTGTCAACAATTTTAATTTTTATTTTGAAGTGGTCAGTGGCCTTGGTATTGGCCCTAGAGAATGTTTGATGACTATTCTACAAAATAGTTTACAAACATTTGTTAGAATTGTTTTAGACCCAAAATATCTTGTACAATCCAAATTACCCTTAATTGATGATTTTAAAGGGAGAGTTATAATGAAATGAATCAGATGGGGTTAAGTCACTGCTCTGGAGAAATTAAAAATTAGATGGGGCTATTGAAAGTGTTTTATAGTGATAAAAACAGGCCAGAAGGAAATATTTTTTACCTACAAATCACAATGCTTTTTGGTGCACAGTTGTCACTCTGTTTTTGAACATTCCCTTGTGAACACCGGCTTCCTACACACACAGAGCACTGAACTTAGAATATTGCCTGGCATATTATTCTATCAAAGGCCCAGCTAGCACAAGTCAGTAAAAATGCAGCAGCTCTGCAGCTGGACTATGTGTAAATGCTATGTGAATTGTGTACTTGCATCTGGTAATAGTAAATGAGCCCTATAAAGTTGTTTATTGCCTTTATAAAATACTACATGCTGTCCGCCCTCCACTGGAAATAATATGAGCTAGATAACATCTTTTATTGCGATTATGGTTCTCATTATTTCATTTTATCATGGCAGAAGCTATTCTATACTTTAGCACCTTATTAGAAAACATGGTTTACGTCTAGATCATTTGTCACCTTACTCTGCCCGTTATTATGTTAATGTACCTGCAGGACAGATTTTACTGGTGTGTGCTGTCCAACATGCTGCATTATAATACACCTTCCATTCTAATACATGTTGTCCATTTGCAATAATTGTGTTGGATATATTGGGCCATTACAGCCGCACTATACATTTATACCTCTAAAGCATACGTGCGCCCAAAGGAACAGTTTTTGGTACCTGTTTATATAACACTGAGTAATAGATCATTCTTGACTTTGAACATGTTGATCTGCAGTGTTTGTGCATTTAATTTATTTTAAGACAGAATAAATGTATGTGTTTATATGCTCTATTTCTCAAACATTTCCAAGCAAACTGCACTTACTTTTCAGCTCACTGCTATACTGAGATGCACGTCATACTCATTTTCACATGACTTACGTATACTCAATATAGACCTTTGCAACCCACCAATCCCCATAAAATACTCCACACGATAGTTTTGGGTGAAAGGCCGCAGCTTGTTTTATTCCAAAACTGTAATCAAACTTGTCAATTATTCACCACAACCACACCATCATTCTTCCAGAACATATAATTAACATTCCTACATGTGTAAAGAACACAGTAGCCGCTGAAGGCTGCATATACTAAAATGATTAACATTTTGACATATAAAATTCAAAGCCACTGAAGGCTGTATATATAACCTTTAATACAATTTCGCAATAACTTACAGTATTCGTGTTAAGCAACCCATTAACCAGCCTAAAGCTAAGCCTCCATCACTTATTTCCATGCCTGTTGATCCTCCTTTCCCCTAAGCGTAACCCCAGGCCAATGTCACCTTCTCCCTTTTGGCTACCCAGTAAGGAAGCCCCACTACGCCATGCTGCGACACTCAAGTAGCCATACCTATGTGGGCGGGCGGGCGGGAACGATGTTCGTGCGTCCTCCACCTGTCCCAACTGAACTCCCGCCTCAGGCTCCTCCTATTTATAACCTGCCTCCTCGCCTGTACTCTGCCACTTCCTACAATACCCACAATGCTATACTGCCACTTCCCACTACACCGTCCTTATTCGCTCCTCAGTCATGCCCCCACTCCGCTTCACCTGCCGGGGGGGGGCGCTCTATGGGTTCCTTGACTTACGTATACTCAATATCAGGGCCGGCCTTAGGCCAATTGGACCAATTGGGCCCAATTGGGCCCCGCACCTCTGGGGGCCCCGCACTGCCCCTTTCCTTTCTATTTTGTGCCTGTATGCCCTTATTTTCCTAAATACTTGCTGTGTCAGTAGCCAGCAACACTTTGTCTAGGGGCCCCGCCAACATGGTCCCAATTGGGCCCCACATTTGATAGGACCAGCCCTGCTCAATATAGACCTTTGCAACCCACCAATCCCCATAAAATACTCCACACGATAGTTTTGGGTGAAAGGCCGCAGCTTGTTTTATTCCAAAACTGTAATCAAACTTGTCAATTATTCACCACAACCACACCATCATTCTTCCAGAACATATAATTAACATTCCTACATGTGTAAAGAACACAGTAGCCGCTGAAGGCTGCATATACTAAAATGATTAACATTTTGACATATAAAATTCAAAGCCACTGAAGGCTGTATATATAACCTTTAATACAATTTCGCAATAACTTACAGTATTCGTGTTAAGCAACCCATTAACCAGCCTAAAGCTAAGCCTCCATCACTTATTTCCATGCCTGTTGATCCTCCTTTCCCCTAAGCGTAACCCCAGGCCAATGTCACCTTCTCCCTTTTGGCTACCCAGTAAGGAAGCCCCACTACGCCACTGCGCCGTAAGCGTAAACCCCCTTTACGCTGACTGCGCCACCCCACCAAAAACCTGAAATGCCCTTTCGACCCCGTGCACCAGATCCAAGTTGAATATGTCCAGGCCGACTTCCGACAAGTGAACCCCATCCTTACGATAATAACCCGGCGTTGCCGTTTCCAAAACTTTATGTCTTACCACAACACCACCTGACCTTCTGACAAAGGTGCTCATTAACTTGTTCACTTTTATCCTGCTCCTTTCCATTGCAGCGTGGTCCCGCGCCCACCTCCACACCAGCCTGGGTACCATCTCAGACCATATTATGACCACCCCTGTAAACCAAGAACGTATTTTATCAACATCGAGTTTCATACACCTTACCAAATCCTTTTGGCTCATGACTCCCATATCATTGCCTCCTGCGTGCAATATCAGCATGTGGGGGTGCTCCGCCCCCGCAGCTTTTTCCATCAGTTTATCAAATAAACCAGGCCATTGTAGACCTGGGAAACCAAACCATTTAACTGTAACATATTTGTCGGGAAAGCCCAGTTGCGCTCCTCCTTTCCGAACTGAGGCTCTCCGTTGCGCCCACTTCACAAAGGAGTGTCCGACAATCCAAATACGTCGGCTGTCACCTTAAATAAAAACAATAATCAAAGCCATTTGTGAAGCAAGTTAAATCCATCACTGTAAACGATCAGGCCGTATGTAACTTTGAAATCTCCTAGATTCCCAGCGGCCAATTCTTTTGACCACCGTGTCTCCTAATCCCAGCCGTGCAGCTTCTGTGGCTGCCCCGATTCGAAAAGAATGTGACCCGTATTCTAGTGGGGGTTTGCCTAACCTCTGCAACCCCAGTCTGAACACCCGTACAAATTGGAACCTAGTAAGCGGTGTGCCATCCTGATGCATAAGTAAAGGGCCCTCTATTTGGGGTCGGGATTTTAAAAAGCGGCTAAGGTTAAAGAATGGGCACAGCGACCTGGTATGTATGGCATATATCACCACTTTTCGGCCTTTGCCTAGTTGGTCAGTTTTGGACTTATTCAGCCATATTTCTACCCTGTCCATGGCCGTGTACACGTCCTTCCGCATAATTCCCCCAGGGGCCCGCTTGCTGTTACTCACTAGCTCCCCAACCCTGAAAGCACCGAAAAATGCTAAAATAAAGGCTAGGCGGAATAACTGTGCCTCATATTCCGTAACACAAATTATTTTGAGGATATGTACTAAATCCTCTAACAAGTTAACAGATAAAGGCCTCCTAATGTCCCGCCGTGTGCGTCCCTTTTTTAAACCCTTTAGTGCCTGTTTGACCACAAAACTCTTGGTACAGTCCTCCCAACCGTGAAATTTAAACCAAAAGGAAAGAGCTGCTTGTCCCTTTGATATTTGTGCTGCGGACCTTCCCTGTTCCGCCATACAGTATATCCACCAAAACATAAGTTCCTGTCTGTCCTGATGGGACTGCATACCCCCGGCCCACGTGCCAAGCTGCTCCCACTCCCTCCAAACCTTACCGTATGATGACCATGTGGACTCGGCTACAGATGACCTCACCAACTCTCCAATCCGATTATCCCGATCTGCCACAGATGTTCCGGGAAGTGCTGTTTCGCCTCCGCCGCCCTTGGAGCCAACAAACGAAAACGTTCCCACTGAAATCGAGATAGAGAGTCAGCAATTTCATTTTTAATTCCCGGGAGGTGTACTGCCCGGAAACCAATATTTAATTGCAAACAGCGCAAAACCAGCACCCTCAAAAGTCTCACCACCTCGTCCGAGGAGGCCGACTGCCTGTTTATGGCTTGCACTACCCCCATGTTGTCTGAAACAAAGATCACTCTCTTGTTCTCCAAAACATCACCCCAAATGAATAATGCAATGACAATGGGAAACATTTCCAAAAAGCATAAGTTTCTGGTCAGACCTGATGCCGACCATTCCTCCGGCCACGGTTCGGCACACCACATACCCTCCAGATAAGCCCCAAAGCCGAAGCTTCCGGCTGCATCCGTAAAGAGATGAAGCTCCACATTAGTAATCTCCTTTTCTGGAAATATTACTTTTCCATTGAAATCCTCCAAAAAACGTCGCCAGATCACCAAATCTTCTCTCACCTCCTTAGGCAACCTTAGGTGGTGGTGGGGTGCAACCGCGCCAGTTAGCAACTTACCCAATCTGCGACAAAACACCCGACCCATCACAATCACACGACAAGCAAAATTCAATTTGCCCAATAAAGACTGCACCTCTCTCACTGTCGCTTTGCGCTTGTGTTCGAGCCTGTCCACCCAACCTTTTAGATCTTGCAACTTGTCAGCCGGCAGGCGGCATTCACCAGCTTCGGTATCGATTTCCAGACCTAGGAAACAAAGGCAAGTAACCGGTCCCACTGTCTTATCAGGAGCCAATGGAACTCCAAACTCTTCCGCCACCTCCTGTAAAGTTTCCAACAAATGAAAACATTCATCTGACCTAGCTGGACCCACACATAGGAAATCATCGAGGTAATGTACCAAATTGTTTGAATTAGCCCTTTTTTTGACCACCCATTCCAGGAACGAACTGAACTTCTCGAAATACGAGCATGAAATTGAACAGCCCATTGGCAAACACAAGTCCACGTAAAATAAGCCCTCCAGTACACACCCCAGTAAATGATGGCAGTCCGGATGAATAGGGAGTAAACGGAACGCCGACTCTATGTCGGCCTTGGCCAGCATAGCTCCCACCCCCGCCCTCTTGACCACGGCCAAGGCCTGGTCGAAAGATGTGTAGGATACTGTACAAAGTTCCGGGTCAATTTCATCATTCACTGATGCCCCTTTCGGATAAGAAAGATGATGAATGAGTCTGAACTTTCCTGGCTCCTTCTTGGGAACCACCCCCAAAGGAGATACTCTCAGGTCATCCAGAGGAGAGGCTGCAAAAGGACCTGCCATCCTGCCCATTTTCACTTCTTTATATATTTTTTGTCGTACTACTTCTGGATGTGTGGCTACTGATTTAAGGTTCTTGTGTATTTCCCCTTGTGACCTAATTTGGAATGGTATCTTGAAACCCCATCGGAAGCCCTCGCGTAGTACCTCGGCATCTGTCTTCCTACCGTACCGGTCTAGCCACGGTTCCATCGCGCCGAGGTTCACTGGGGTCTTCCCCTTTTTGAGTCTCCGCCGGCTTTGCCATTCCTTTTGCTCTCTTGAAACATCTGGAGTAAGAATGACCTCCCCCGCAGCCTGAACACTCGTGCTTGTACTTGCAAGCAGTTCCCCACTTGCAGTGCCCCTCGTTGAACTGCCAGCAATATCCGGGCTTGTGTACCGCCGGAGAGGACCCCTGTTGTGCCCCCCGGCGCCTCTCTGAAAGGGCGGTGCCTTTTGTGCAGTCATCAGCCTAAGCCACAATGGCATGTCCAACTGGTCCCAGCGCATCCCTGGATTAGCCGCTAGCCTCTGCCTAAACTGCTCATCATATCGCCACCATGCCAAGCCGCCGTAAACCCTGTATGCTTCCCAAATGCCGTCTAGGTAACAGAACAATGACGAACAGTGTTCGGGATGTTTCTCTCCGACAATACTGGCTAGGGTGCAGAAGGCCCTAAGCCAATTCCCAAATGTTTTTGGTATTTTTCGATAACGTTTGCTCCGTTCCTCTTCCTCTTTTTTGCCGTCCTTCTTGTCTTCATCTTTCAACTCCACCGCCTCTTCTAGTGGAGGAGGGAAAATATTTCTACGAATTCCCCTTTCCATATTTTTTCCCTTACCTCCTTTTTGACATGTGTACCTAAGGGGCCTGCAAATGACACATAGGCTCCCCTTTGTGCTGTGTCTGGGACCACTCCCGCCGTCGAATTGGCAACCACCCGTGGCTCTACAACCTTGTCTGTTACTGCCCCCTCTTGCGTCGGAACTGTCTGCGCCAATGGGTCACCCCAACTTCCCGGTCGGCGGATTCCCCTGCTGCATCTGCTCACTCCTCCCACTGTTGCCGTCCTGTATCCATGCCCCCGCCACCCCGTTAGCCGCCCTCTGCTCATCCCACTTGCCCAAAAACTCCTTTAGCCCTGCAATGAAATCCAAAGTGCTGTGGGACCCAGAGGCCACCCTAGAAGACTCACCACCTGCATCGCGTGCGGTACTCTCCGACTGTGCCATTGACATGCGGGGCGCGCCCCTATTCACCTCATCCTCCCTTGTCCCACTGGATTGGCGACTCCGTGATCTCGACAACCTTGCTGTTGAACCACTATCAGCTGTGGTGTTTATCCTGTTGTGATTCCTGTGGGGGGATAAGCAAACAGTGGAAACAGTATGCAGTCGCCTAGGGGATCGAACAGACCTCCCTCGCCTATAATCCCTCTGATGCCTGCTGCCACCTCTGCTGAATCGACTACCCGACCTGCTCCTAGACCTGCTGCGATTCCTAGGTCTGCTCCTTGACAATCGGTTCCTGTCCCTGGACCTGTCCCGGCCAGCTGCTGTCCTGGATTGACCCAGCATCCTAGAGACTGTGGCACTCCTACTGCGGTCCCTCTCCAATCTGGGCCTCCTACCCCCCTCACTAGCGAGTTGCTCTTCAGAGGGAATGGGATCTGACTGTTCCTCTCCTCCCCTGTCTGCAACCGTGTCCCCAGGCTGGCCCCTTGTCTCACTGCTCGGGGTGGCTGCATTTGTGGCTGCAGTCCCCTCCCTAGCCACGCTGCCAAGGCCAGATTCCTCCCCCTCTCATGTCCTGCACTGCCCAACCCCCCCGAACGGGGCTGCTGTGGCCCTGTTCCCCCTGGGTCTGTTTTGACTTGGCCGTTGTTGGCCTAGGCCGCAAGTTCCTCCCGCTCCTTACCGGAGCTTTCCCTCTGCGGTCACGTGACTCCCCGGTAGCGCCGCTATTTACACCCCGCTGCCGGACTTGCCTGATAGTGCTGCGCTCTGCAGCCTGATGCGCTCCGCTCCTCCCTGTCTCCCTGGATGGGCCTGCTTGTGGGGAAGGACTTCTGACCCTCCGTCCTGTGCCTCTGAGGGTCGGGCTTAGACGCTCCGGTGGCCTTGCCCTTCTCTGAGGCCTTTGGCTCCCCATGCTGTCTGCCGGTGCTTCAGCTGCCGTTGGCGGGTCCGGCCTCAGGAGCGCAAGTAACTCCCTCCTGACTCGTTCGCCGTCGTGGCCCGTTAGCGCCAGCCTAAGGCCCTCCACCACGTCTGCCGGTTGTGCCATGCTGGGGCGAACGATGTTCGTGCGTCCTCCACCTGTCCCAACTGAACTCCCGCCTCAGGCTCCTCCTATTTATAACCTGCCTCCTCGCCTGTACTCTGCCACTTCCTACAATACCCACAATGCTATACTGCCACTTCCCACTACACCGTCCTTATTCGCTCCTCAGTCATGCCCCCACTCCGCTTCACCTGCCGGGGGGGGGCGCTCTATGGGTTCCTTGTATGTTCTTTAAGCCAGAGTACTGTAGTTATGTTTCTAAAATGCCTTTTAATCTCACATTTTAGGGCAGCAAAAAGAATGCAATATTTCGAGTGGCATTCCACTTTTTATTAAGCAATGCTCTAGTTCTTTCCAGAGCATATTTGTTGGAGGAACATTGATTCTTCTCCTATGCATATCTATGGATAAGGAGAAACAATGCATACACAATGTGTTACTTTCTTTTATAGGAATTAATTGTAATATAAACTTTTAATTGTGTGACACTTTCAGTAAGCCTTAGGTTGACTAGTGAACATGGGTCACACAAACTCCTCTCAAGATATATGCTCTTATTGGTGAGAGAGATGAAGGATAAGGTGACCATTAGGCAGGGCAATAGCACAAACAATGTTGTAGAAAACATTGTGTACTAAAAGTTATAATTAATAAAGTCTGTGTTTTTAAGTGCCGGCATAAAAAGGGTATTTATTTGTTATTTGGGAAAATCATTTTCTTCAAAATAATAGTTTTGCTTCCTTAAAGTGTACAGCTCTATGTGGTAGTAAAATTGTGAAATATAATCCAGTAAAGTAAAACATATGTCTCCTTGTACTTGATAGTACCAGTAGTGTTCAGATTATGCTATATATTCAGTCCTAAGCATCATAATGGTTATAGTGGCTACAGAATCTGAAGTAAACTATAGTTATTGATTCATGAATCAAACTCATGAAGTGGCTCTGTTATACTATTCACTACATTCCCACCACTGACTGGGGATGTTAAAATTTAAAAGTCAACAAATGCTGGTAACATACAGTAACATAGTAACAGTAACATAAAGCATATATGCTATATATGTATCCAGGCCCGGATTTGTGGAAAGGCCACCTAGGCCCGGGCCTAGGGCGGCAGGATTTTAGGGGGGCGGCATGCTGCCCAACCACACCCACATTGGTTTAAAAACACTGGGGATGTGCTGGAGATACAATAATTTTTTACATTTCCCATGTGCCAATCCCCATTGCTCCTGTCCCCCTGGAGGGGAGAGGGGCGAGGAATGGCAGTGGGCCTAGGGGCGACCAATATGTAAATCCGGCCCTGTATGTATCTGTTATGTGGAAACAGATTTTCACCAGATTACCAGAAATTACTTTTTTCTATCCATAGATAAGCAAAAGTGTATCAGGAATAATAATAATGACCTTTGGGAAATATCTCTTTACTTTTCTCCCAAAGCACTATGGGGCAAATTCACTAAGATTCGTAGTTGCGCCAGGCGTAACTTCGCCGCACTTAGCCACACTTCGCCAGGCGTAGTTTCGCCAGCGCTTTGCAAATTCACTAAAATCCGAAGTTGCGCTCAGGGGTAGCGTAAGGTTGCGAAGTTGCGCTAGCGTTGATTCGCTAAGCGAAGCGAAGTTATGCTAGCGATGGTTAATTTGCATACGGCGCCAAATTCAAATTTCAATGGAGGAATACATAGAATCACTACAAATGCCTGGGAAACCTTCAAAACATCAAATAAAAATTTAATTTTGCCCTACACATGTGCCCACTGTATAGGTAAGTTGCCATGAGTCAGGAAATGTAGGGGGGAAGGAGGGGAGCCCCATAAAATTTTTCGATCTTTTTCAGCCTATCACCCATAATGTAGAAAACACGCCAGCGTTTTTTTGGACTTAGAAAAAATTTAGACTTTTTTTGAAGCAATCCCTATCTACTCTATTGCGCTTCGCCTGGTCTGAGGTTGCGAAGGAAGTCTAGCGTAAAAGGTAGCGTTCAGTACACTGCGCTCGTTAGTGAATTTGCGTAGTTACGTCCGTAGCGAAAATTCGCCAGGCGTAAGGGTGCGAAGTAACACTAGCGAATCTACGCCAGCGTTCGTTAGTGAATTTGCGCAGTAACGAAAATGCCAAATGCTAGCGAAGTAAAGCTAGCGTTCAGTGCTTTGGCGCTTAGTGAATTTGCCCCTATGCGTTTTATTCTTAATGTTCCTCCTTGTTTCCCAGCAACAAGATTGCAAGGCAGTTGTTACCCTGAGATCAAGCTTGTTACTGGACAAATAAGTTAGTCTCTTAAATCAGAACATAGTAGGGCTCATTTTACCAATGTTAAAGGAAAAAGAGCTGGGGAGCTAAGGCCCATACACAGAGCACTAAATCTAGCAATTGATGCATAGCACATCTCATATGGTCACAAAAAAAGAAATGAAAAAAAAAGAGTGTTCTAGGGGACATTGTGTGCTTTCCAACTCAACTTCAACTTCTGTATGCAGTGTTACTGATTGCAAGAAGTGCTATGTACAGAACAAGGCCTTAGGGCAAATGTGAATAGGTCACTGTGCAAAGTGCAAAATCTTGGTGATCTGTGTCTATTTGGCCTATTCCTATAAGCATATTGTCCTATTAGCATTTCCACCATGATGTAGTGATTCTGTGTACAGGTGCTCATTATGCATAATATGGCATATAAAATTAATAGCAATTTGACAGTGATCAATACTTCGACAGTATATAAACACTTTTCCCTCCATGAACACTGATTGTGTCTCTTCTCAGCAGACCACTAAATAACAGGACAGATGTAGAAACAAGTACATTACTGAGAACTTTATATTTATGTATTATATACATGGAAGTTATGATATTTTGGGTCTGGATGCTTTGGGAATTGATGGACCTGTAGGCAGAAATCGACAACATTTACATAAACATGATAGCATAGCTTATATTATTTAAATGCACACAATACTACGCCATGCTTTTTTCTAAGATGATCCAATTCCTACGTATTAGACATTGTGCTTAATGGCAATTAAGTAGACAATTTGTGGTGCCCTAACTGCAATGTAGAGTTGATTAAATGTGATACCGGTTGCTTGGAATACATGAGATGTTGCATTGTGTTTGAATAAAGTTTGAAATACTATAAAATATGGTCATCAGTTGATGTTGTGAGAAATTTTACAGATAGATATCTGATTTCAGTGAAACCTGAATTGGCAACACTGAGCTAGTATTCTTGCACATATAATCTTGTATAAATATCAGTATAAACCAATCACTGCAATATAATTTTAAATCATTCGGTAAAGCCACCAGTAGGTTTTTACTGGAAAAGTAGCAGTGACAAAGCATGCATCATCTGTTTATTGATAAGTTAGGATAATTAAAAATCAACCAAAATAATTATTTAATCCATTTACTGGTATCGATATAGGGCTTTCCACTGCACTTCACAGAGATTGAACCTCATTCTCATAAGTGCAAGATATAATATAAACAGCTGGATAAGAAGCCCTTTAATATGTATAACATGATTGTGTGAGTATTTAATAGATATGACCGGTAATAGTTACGCCTCCTATGATGAAGAGCCTATTATATTGGCATTGGTGAATTTGTGCAAATAAATGTTTGTAGTGAGATACTGTGCATGTCTTTAAAATTTGGCCCAGTATCATAAGTCCCTGCCCCAGTGGAGCTTACAGTCCAAGGTTCTCCGAACAAAGTAGGGTCGCTTTTATCTGGAGTCAATTAACATGCCTCTATGGTTTTGGAGTATGGGGTGAAACCAATGCAGACATAGGGAGAACATGAATCAAACTCAGGATCCAGCACTGCAAGGCAGCAGTGCTACCCAATGAGCATGCTTGATGTATCCCCACCCAGTTATACATGTAAAATAAGGCTTAGCAATTATGTGTGGAAAGTATGCAATATGCTACTATTGATGATATGTCATTACTTTACAGTGAAAGGAAAGGCTTCACATTCTAATAGTGAAGTTTAACATTGTCAAAAAAAAGCAAAAAAGATATTTCTGAACCATGCATTTTAAAGAGATAATGTATTTTACATGTAAAGAAAAACTATAAATCATCCTTGTTAGTCATAGTAAAATAACATTTATTTGAAGTGGTGTCCATACTATGCAGCTAAAATAGAGATTTTTAAAATACATTAATACCTGTGCAGTGGGATATTATTTTGCATGACCGAGAAGAGTATTGGCTTTTTCCTTTGTCTTTGGTGATCTATGTAATCATAACTGCACCCATCGATTGAGTTCTACTTCAAGGAATACTTGATTGTAGCTGGGGGAAATAAAAAGATGATGGCAATGACATTCATCCTTTATTACCCCCGTGAATAGCATTTTAGAAAATGCAGACTTCTTTTTATATCAGGTTATTATGAAATGTTGATATATTGTTTCATTAAGTCTTATTTTTGGGTTTTGGACGTGCAGTTAAAAAGGTGCAATGCTTGGCTTGCAATGCTCATAGAGTTATGTAATTACTTCATGCTTTATTAAACTCAGCATTATGGTAGGAAAGGAAAGCATTTGCAAGGTTTTTGTTATGAAAACTTGGCTCACCAAAGCATAGCAGCCAGTTGTAACTGTAATCTATTTTTCTTTCTTTTTCTAAATAGTAGAAGGCTGATTTTCCCATGCAGAGTTGCTTCTGAACTCATAGCAGCCAAATATTGAGTCTTTCCATACATTTTGAGCATGTTATTTTTGTTTCTTGAGCAGAATTGAATTGTTTCTTTACCCTTTGATAATTATGCTCCATAAAGCAAAGGTTTTCAATAAGTTTTTTTTTGGCTAGGAATATGCTGCACAAAAGAAATGTACACATAGCATACCCTCTGCAGTTTAACAGGTTACAAATGTTCACTTAAATAAATCTCATTGAATAGCCCTACCCATTTTCATTTCCATTGCCCCTGGTCTTAAAAATCACAACACCCTTAATTATTGGGTTGACTCCTTTATTTTTTTTTTATTTTTTATTTTTTTTTCTGTCTTTGATTATTCTCTAAAACACATTTCTCTTATAATAAACTGTTAATTAAACTGCTTACAACTTGCTAAACACTTTTGTCGACTTCACTCTATGTCTGTGTTTATTACAAACACCAGCACTGAGCCATGCCATCTGCTTCTGCTTTGTTGGAAATGAAAAGTTGTAATTACTTTATCTTAGCATTTTTCAGATAGGTCAGCAAACTTTGTCTGACAAATTCATCTCCCAATTACAGAAGAGAATGTTTAATTTGGTGTTACTGTTACTGTTAAGTTGTATTTAAAAAATGTTTTCTAAAAAAAATGATTAGTTTTAGAAGTACTAAAGTACAGTTTCATCACGTGTGCAACAGAATATAATGTTAAGTATTCAAATCCATCATCTAGAAAACCTTGAATGGCCTCTTTTTGGAGGAACACAACCATTTGATGTTAACTACTTGTTTTAATCATCAGTGTGCATCGTCGATATCTATTGTGTCAATAAATACTGAACCTAAAATATGTCTGTGCTTACATCAGAATAATCCCTGGTATTTATAAACCTTATGCCTGCAGTGACAACACAACAAAAATACCATTGAAAATAACAATAACCAAAATCATGGATTACAGCACAACCTCTGACCTTTTTTTTTATGATTTTTAAAAAAACAGGTCAGGAATTAGACTACTAGTATATATAGGTGAATGTTTCTGTGGGTATCATGCCATTTTACATTTAAGATGTTTGAGAAACATTTACTTTAGCTCTCAATTGTCCTTTTTTTTTTAGCATTGCAAAAAAAAAAAAAGAACATGCTATACAGTATGCTCAATAATACCCCATTAAAAATGAATGTGTTCAACTGCTCAAAGCAGTCAACAAAGTCAAAATTATGCATCACCTTTGATGAATGTCTCAATCCTTGAACACTTTTCAAACTGTAGGGGGCCGATTCATCAAGGGTCGAATATCGAGGGTTAATTAACCCTCGATATTCGACTAGGAATTGAAATCCTTCGACTTCGAATATCGAAGTCGAAGGATTTAGCGCAAATTCTGCGATCGTACAATCGAAGGAATATTCCTTCGATCGAACGATTAAATCCTTCGAATCGAACGATTCGAAGGATTTGAATCCAACGATCGAAGGAATATCCTTCGATCAAAAAAACTTAGGCAAGCCTATGAGGACCTTCCCCATAGGCTAACATTGACTTCGGTAGCTTTTATCTGCCGAACTAGGGGGTCGAAGTTTTTTTTAAAGAGACAGTACTTCGACTATCGAATGGTCGAATAGTTGAACGATTTTTACTTCGAATCCTTCGATTCGAAGTCGTAGTCGAAGGTCGAACTAGCCCATTCGATGGTCGAAGTAGCCCAAAAAACACTTTGAAATTCGAAGTTTTTTTACTTCGAATCCTTCACTCGAATTTAGTGAATCGGCCCCTAGGTGTTGGTGTAAGGGGCCCGAAGGCTCAGCCAGGAGTAGCGGACCTAGGAGGAAGCACCAATCCAATAGTTCGAGGTACAGGCAAGGGTATAAAAAGAGAGTGGTCGAAGTCCAGGCAATATGGTCGGTTCAGGCAGCAAAGGTTCAGAATACGAAATCAGGCAAAGGTCAATACACAAGATCAGGAATGATAATCACAGGAAGCGCACCCAGGAACTCACGAGGAAGAACCTATAGTAGGGCACAGTCTGCAGTGCTTCAGCATCTTTTATAGGCCTCCTTTGGCGCCAAAACAGACGCAGTGGCATCATGACGCTGGCGTCTTCGCGCTGGCGTCTTCACGCAGGGGTTTTGAAGCTGGCATCTATTCTGACGCTGGCGCTTAGGCGCCGGCGACCAATCCGATGCTGGCGGATATTCTGACGCTGGCGTGATGTCACAGAACTGCGACCAGAAGGAAGCACATGGAGAACGCCGCCATCTTGGACTCCGCCATCTTGGGACGCCAGGTAAGAACTCCTTACAGTTGGTAAACGTTGAAAAATGTGAACTGCTGGGAATCCTTCTGGATGTGCCAGTCTGATGTTTACTGACTCTGTCCCTCAAATATACTAAGGGGCAGATTTATCAAGGGTCGAATTTCAAATTTCAAAAACATTGACATTCAAAAAGACCAGCCGAAATTAAATCAAAGGGTTTTATTTAGCCGAATAGGTCCGTTTTCAATCAAATTCGAAAGGCATTCGATCGAATTCGATTCAAAGTTTTTCCAAAAAAAAAAACCCTTTGATTTTTCAAAGTCCACCAATTGACTCCAAATAGGTTCTAGGAGGTGCCCCATAGGCTAAAACAGCAATTAGGCAGGTTTTTGATGGTCAAAGTCAAATTTTTAAAGAGACCGTACATGATAAATTTCAAAATTCTAATTTTCAATTTCAAATCCTATTTGGACTATTCCCTAATTGAAGTACACAAAAATGAGCTCGAAATTTTAATTTTTAAAAATCTATCTCTTTCACTTCGACCTTTTTAGAAATCTGCCCCTTAATATGTTTAAACAAACTGTAAAGAAGGGTGTATATTTTTCAGTTTGACTAGTGTAAAAACTGTAAGTCTAAACCTGTTAATGTTAGTTAATGTAGCTAACTTCTCTGCAGAACTGATATAGCAATTTTTTAAAGTGCAGTAGCAAATCCCACCAAAAAATGTGTTTCATCCTTGTTTTGATCAAGTGGAAATGCTAGAGTAGCATTATATGTTGCAGGGAAAATGATGTTCCCAACCATTCAATGTATATTAATCATACGTGATTATCGTCATGAGGTTACTTGTGCATAACAGCTGGAAATCAGAATCAGTGAGCAGATATCAGGTCAATTAGCAGCTTAGCAAATCTTGTCCAACATCGTTAATCACCACACACCAACAGAGAAAATGGCACATTTCCTTTTTTTCTACAAAGGGGCCTGGACTTTTCAATGAACAATGATAAAGACCTATGCCACTAGAACTGCAAGTGACTTACTTGATGCAATGTTTATGTTGTTGAGATGATTCCAAGAAAAAAAAGTTTAAATTGTGTTTTATTTGATTGGACCAATAACACTGAATTATTTTTGTTTGATGGGGAGACATATTGTGATTAAGCTAAAATGGTAAAAAAGCTTTCAAAAAGGTATTGATGGAATAAATAACCAGAAGGAAACCCAATTCTTTTACTTGAGGGATTATTTTCCAGAACAACTTGATCACTTTGCATCATTATTTGTTCTGCTAAATCAAATTTTGCTTCATCTGTCCTTCCCAAAAGCATTGCGTATATGCTTTTAATTGCATCAGGATGGGAATGCATTCATCGCTTCAACGTACTGAAGTGCCTAAGGCATTTAAAACTACTTTTTATTTTGTTTAGTCATTCCCTAGCTGTCCATGAATAGCATTTAAATGCTATACCAATCATTTGTGTTAGGCTTGAGTGAATATTGTCAAAAGCAATCAGATACATGAAATGAAAATAAGAACAAAATAACTAAATTGTAAGCAAGGTCATATCTGCGCCCACTTCATCAAAGTGAACCTTAAATCAGATGGCTTTTCTTATGGTAAGCTGCTTTTGCATCCCCCATGTCATCTTCCCATCATTAGCAAGTGCTATAGTGTATCAATGGCTCTAAATTATCAATCTACCAAAGAAAATCTGATTGAAACAAATAAAACCATGTGACAGATACAAGACACTAACTTTTCACACTGGATCTTTCAGTTGTTAAAACGTTAAGCTCACTCTGTCTGTATTTTGGTCCAACTTTCTCTAAGTGCTCAGAATTCTGCTTCCCTTGTTCCTTGACTCCTGCTCCCTGCTCCTGTGCCCTGTGTGACTTCCTGGTTCTGACCCCGGCTTGTTCCTGAATTTGAGTTTCTCTTAAGATCCTGCTGCTGTTATCTGGTTCTGACCCGGCCAGTTTGACTAGATCCAGCTCCTTCCTTACCGGCTCCTTCCCAGAGTACTTTTGTCTCCCTTGCCTACCGTGAGGGAGTACAGGATTCTTGCGCGGTAAGTCCTGTTGGCACCCGAGCTAAAGGTGGCTGTTGAAGACAGAAAAGTATGCCTAGACAGGAATCTAGACACACACACGCAGACACACACAAAGACATGCTAACAGGACCACATGTTATTTGTAAAATATAGTTCACTATTTTCTGTACATTGTCATTAAAGGGATTCTGTCATGGGAAACATGTTTTTTTCAAAATGCAGCAGTTAATAGTGCTGCTCCAGCAGAATTCTGCACTAAACAGATTTGTTTATATTTAATTTTGAAATCTGACATGGAGCTAGACGTAGGGGGTTATTTACTAAACTCTGAATGCAAAAATCCTGAAAAATTTGTGAAACTAAAACAAATAAAGTTCTGTCTTGCATAAAAAAGGGCATTAACTCAAGGGATGAAAACATAATTATGCTTTTTATAGGTTCCTGGTGAGGCCTCATCTGGAGTATGCAGTGCAGTTTTGGACTCCAGTCCTTAAGAGGGATATAAATGAGCTGGAGAGAGTGCAGAGACGTGCAACTAAACTGGTTAGAGGGGTGGAAGACTTAAATTATGAGGGTAGACTGTCAAGGTTGGGGTTGTTTTCTCTGGAAAAAAGGAGCTTGCGAGGGGACATGATTAGGGATGGGCGAATTTTTTCGCCTTGTTTCGCCGAAAAAATGACACCCATAGACTTGTATGGCGTTGTGCGTCAAAATAAAAAGACGCTTATTTGCCTAGATGGACCATATGAAAAAATGTGTGACAAATCACCAGTTATTTTTGTAATGCACGTAACAGCTTTCCTGTGTAATTGTGCACAATTTGTTGCACTTTGAGAATATTGTAGCACTTGAGCAGTAGTTGGCCTGACAAAACAAGCACAAAGTTCAGATGGCCTCTGACAATAGTGAGGATTTAAAAAGATATACTGTATATAGTGAGGAACCAAACTTTGAAGAACTTCAGCAGCCTTTATTGCATTGTATTCATAGATATCTAGCCCAGCAGATGCACTCAGTGTTTTTTACATTAAGCAGTGTGGAAAGGATTTATCATCTATTAGTTAATAAAATTGTCTTCTTACAGTCTGCATAAAAAAAAAGAAAAAAAGTTCCACCCATTTGCACAAAGGGATATTGGAAAAGGCTAGTGTGTGGTCCCCCAGGCATCCTAATTTTTGTTTTTTTTTGTATTTTATGTGGACTATAGTTGAATAGGTTTAACTCATAATTGAGTCTGCTCCTTCAGTTCTTGAATCCTCACTATTTTTACAGATTGTTCTTCCACGATTATTCTGCTGAGCATTTATCATAAGTTGAATGTGCCTTGGACAAATTCAGTTTTTCCACAGTTCAGCAAGCCTATTCATTGGCGTAACTATAGAATAAGCAGACACCGTGGTCATAGGGGGCCCAGAGCAGCACAGACTATGGAGTCTGCTTCCCTTATAGTTCAAAGAAATCTCCTCTACCCAGATACTATCTTACCTTCTCTAATGTGAGTGACCAGACGGACGGGCGGGACGGGTAGGGCCTGCAATGCTTCTGGCCCCTCTTAGGATTTTTTGTGGGGGGTAATGCTCTGCTGTAAGGCTGCTGTGCTTATTACACTGTGAGAGATAAGAATGTTAATAAAATCCTAGGGGCTGATTCACTATGGGTCGAATATCAAGGGTTAATTAACCCTCGATATTCGACTAGGAATTGAAATCCTTCGACTTCGAATATCGAAGTCGAAGGATTTAGCGCAGAAAATTCGATCGAACGATCAAAGGATTATTCCTTCGATCGAACGATTAAATCCTTCGTATCGAACGATTCGAAGGATTTTAATCCAACGATCGAAGGAATATCTTTTGATCAAAAAAACTTAGGCAAGCCTATGGGGACCTTCCCCATAGGCTAACATTGACTTGGGTAGCTTTTATCTGCCAAACTAGGGGGTCGAATGTTTTTTTTAAAGAGACAGTACTTCGACTATCGAATGGTTGAATAGTCGAACGATTTTTAGTTTGAATCCTTCGATTCGAAGTCGTAGTCGAAGGTCGAAGTAGCCCATTCGATGGTCGAAGTAGCCCAAAAAAACCTTTGAAATTCGAAGTTTTTTTACTTCGAATCCTTCACTTGAATTTAGTGAATCAGCCCCCTAGTGTAAGTAATCACAAGCATTAATGGGGTTGTCTTATGGTAAAGAGGCAAGCTTAGATTATGCATTACCTTTATTTACTTTAAACTTTTTGCTCACTAGACTTTTCTAGGTAACATTTTCTTTCAATGGGTGAAGTATGATGATGACTAATTGTTAGCGGCAGATAACATAGCAGGAAAAAGATTCCATGTAAAAAAAATGATGTGATGAGAAGAAAGTTTTTCAGAAGTATTTCAGCAGCGCTAACTATAAAAACACAGTCAGTTTTAACCCCCTCATAAAATACTTAGATGAACTGTGTCCCATGTGCGGTATTTTTAAGACGATTATGTAAATTTATATTGAATCAGATTAGGACTTTTGTAAGTACTGATTCCCTCTACTCATTTATAGCAAGTAGAAGAACTAGAGCTCCAATAAACTCACATTTGTTTGTGGGTTGTATCTATACACCATAGTTATTCTCAATGATCACACTATTTGTTATTGCTGCTATTGTTAAAATTTTCTCTATTTGTAAATTGCAACTCAATTAATGACATCTTATGGGCATTATTGTGTTAAAACCGTCTCTATGGTTGATGCCAGCTTTATTTTTATATACCTTTAGGAGAAGTAATATGGTTTGTTGGGAAAAGTTTTAATATTAAAAACACATAGATATAGGGGAAGATTTACTAAAGAGAGAATGCTAGTGAAAGTTCGCTAGTGTTGCCACCAGCAGGGACATCGGCAATTCGGTAACGAACCAGACTGTCGCTATCGCAGTTTCGGACCCTATCGCCAGGCATATTTTCGCTCCAGCGAACGGGTGCTATTCCGTAAATCCAAGTGCGGATTTTACTGAACGTTAGCTCTTTCGCCAGAGTTGACTTCGCCACCTCAAACCAAATGTAAACTCCAATCATCCCATGACATCTGAGCACAACAATAGTTCACCAAGAGAGTTTGGTTGATTACTGTGCAGAAACATGTGATAGTAAATATCTGAATGGTTCTGTAGTTTGCCAGATATGATAAGCTTTGCCCCTGTCAAGGCAGGATTGACATTGTGTTTTCATCATGTTTTCAAAACATCATGTTTTTTTATGACTGGATTATTATATTTTAATTTGAAAAGTAATTATTGAACACATTTAAATTTATTTTAAGGTAGAGAAATTAAACTGGTTTTAATTTTTATATATATATATATATATATATATATATATATATATATATATTTCGCCAAGTAACAGCACTCCAAGGAAGGAAGTAAATACCGCCAAGAAAGATTAATAATATGCCAGGTTTATTAGTTCCAACGTTTCGGCTCCATGTTGGAGCCTTCGTCAGGACGAAGGCTCCAACATGGAGCCGAAACGTTGGAACTAATAAACCTGGCATATTATTAATCTTTCTTGGCGGTATTTACTTCCTTCCTTGGAGTGCTGTTACTTGGCGAAATACTTATTATCTATACTCAACTGGCACCCAGGCTTTGACCCGCTCATGGAGTGCGTTCCAATATCGTTTTTTCTATATATATATATATATATATATATATATATATATATATATATATATATATATATATATATATATATCTTGTTGTGGTGGACAGCACTCCGATCCAAATCCTATACCCGGGTGCTTGGTAAGATCAGCATATAAATAAAGAAAGACCAGCAACACCAGGATTTTTGTAAGCGGAAAAAGTGTTATTGCATATGTATATGCATATGCAATAACACTTTTTCCGCTTACAAAAATCCTGGTGTCGCTGGTCTTTCTTTATTTATATATATATATATATATATATATATATATATATATATATATATATATATATATATATATATATATATATATATATATATACATACATGATTTATAATACTGTGATTAAAAGTAAAAGCATTACAAAACATTATACAACAGGCTGGTGTCCCAGATCTCACTTGAAACATTATCCTCTGATAATGAACATAAATAGTTTTTAGTCCTTCATCGAACATCACTAATTTTTGTCAAAATGGATTATTGATTTTTAGAGTGGAAAGGCTTCAGGTGGTCTGCAGGAAAAAGTATAGCTAATGAGTTTAATTGATGGTTTCATTTGCTAGAAACTGTTTATATTTAGCTTTACTCTTGCTGTTTTATGCTATTGAATATACTGGGTCTCCTGACAAACAAATTACCGAAGCCAATGCTTTATTGCTAACCTGAGAGCAGGACATTGTTCCAAACAAGACTTTTGCTATTCACTCCATAAAACATAAATTCTATAAAAATGATTTATGTCTTAGCTCAAATTCAATAAAAAATAACAAGAAAGGCAATGCTTCAGAAGAATAATGCCAATTTTAAAAATATCACTAAGAAAAACAAGAGCTTTTACAGTGCAAATTATTTTAATACTTCTACGAAATCCATCTCTGCCAATACAATTGCTTGGAGTGTGCCAAGATTCCTTTATAGCTTATGAGACATAAAATGTCCCTGCACAAAATGTATTAAACAAGAATTTATGTAAGCACCACTATTGGAACATTTAGCTTAATGTTTAATGTGAGGAAATGTGTGGGGTACTCTGCACACTTTTGTTGGGCCATTAAAGTTCCTTTTCAAGCAGGGATGCACTGAATCCAGGATTTGGTTCGGGATTCTGCCTTTTTTAACAGGTTTCGGATTCAGCCGAATCCTTCTGCCTGGCTGAACCGAATCCAAATCCTAATTTGCATATGCAAATTAGGGACGGGAGGGAAATCGCTTGACTTTTTGCCCCAAAACAAAGAAACATGTTTTCCCCTTCCCACCCCTAATTTACATATGCAAATGAGGATTCGGATTCGGTTCTGTATTCGGTCTAATCTTTCGCAAAGGATTCGGGGGTTCGGCCGAATCCAAAATAGTGGATTCTGTGCATCCCTATTTTCAAGGTCTATAGATAATAGTTACTATGTCCAGTGTGCATCACAGAAAAATGTAGAAATGTGAAAAAACTGGTAAATGAGTAGTGATGGTCGAATTTATTCGCCGCCAGCCAATAAATTTGCGAAGTTGCAGCGAAAAAATTCAGACGCCACCGACAATTAAAGGTGGCCATTGACTTTAATGCACGTCAAATTGTTGTCGGCATCGGAATTGTCGCCAGCATCATAAAGAATTTGACGCCGGAGGCAAAATTTGCATTCCGCAAATTTTTCACCGTCTCGCGAATTTGCCGGGAAATTCGCAAGTGTTGTGGCAAAGTGAAACGGGAGAAATTCGCCCATCACTATAAATGAGGTATGCCTTCTGTCCACAGTATTTTGCCTTATGACAGGTGACTCAAATATAAAATTTGCGAACTCATAGTGCAGAGAGAGCAATTGTACTCTCTGCACTAGTGATGAGGCCCTCCCTCGACCTGCGTCAAACTCCAAACTGTAGCTGCAGGGAGCAAGTTGGGGTGGCAACAGGAAGTTTGCCTCAGGGCTGCCAGGGGTGTATGATCGCCCCAGATCCCTGGCCCCTTATAGAAAGCTTTTTACCTACAGAGCTGGGTGTAATATGCCCTTATACCCTCTCAATAAACAGCAAGTAGTAATAAGTTTTATGAGGACTACTCAGTTTATATACCAACTGACATGCACAAAGTAGATATGGAGTCTTCTAACAAACCCATCAGTCATTCACACTAATAATTCCCTTTCACAACACAGGGGTAAGAAGAAAATGAATCAATACAAGCCCAAACCATTCTGAATTATTAATTTGATTACAACATCTAGAAGATAAGAGAAAGGGGCAGATCTATATGGGTCATATCAATAATAACTGGAATTGCACTATTTTTTCACTTAAAGACGTTTTGCTAGTTATCCAACTGCCTTTCTCAATTCAGAATGACTTGTATAAAGATATTTCTGGAGTTAAATACCCTGACCCCATGCTGGTTATACTAAACAGATTATGCTGATTGGAGTAAGATTCCAGGGTATTTAACTCTAGAAATATCTTCAAGAGAGAAAATACAGAAAGTCCAGTGATTTGACTTATTACTATAGATATACCATGGCTTGGATGAATAAGAACTTTTTAAAGTCCAGATAGGGGAATTGGGTAGAGGCTCTGGCCTAGCCACTCGCCAGTGAAATAGTCAAAAATAAATGGAAAGCCAATACCTTGTCTGCTTCAAACGGGTGAATCCCAAACTTTATTCCATGGTGCTCACAACACTTCAATGTTCAAACGTTTCGGGACCGCATGGCCCTTCCTCAGTATATTGCATATAAAGATATAAATGTCATCATAATAAAAGTTATTTTTAAACAAACTTCTATTTTAAAATAGGTTACATTTTCAAATGTTCCTGCAGCACTTTGCAGACCACAGTGGTATACTTATACATACAAATCTGTGAGGTCTCTTTCTGTTCAGGTTATGGGAAAACATAGGGTTGGACGCAGATATTACAATCCCTTCAAGATATTGGGCTGGTGCCCAACAGTAGTGTGTTGAGCATTAACAGGAAATGCACCACCTGTTAGTGCTTACATAGGGGAACTCATTTATAAACACTAGGCAAATTTGCACCTGGCAGTAACCCATAGCAACCAATAAGTGACTATCTTTTTTTCAGCCAGGTGCAGGTTTAACACTGAAAACAATCATCTGATTGGTTGCCATGGGTAACTGTCCAGATGCAAATGTGTCCATTGTTATATAAATAAGCCCAGTGTGTTTATATTTTTACCCAAAAATGCACACTGACTGTTCCTGTCAATGCTTACAAACCATTAGGTGGATCAGTGCAGCCTTAAGCACAGATAGGGAATTAGTAACAGGCAAGTGTCGTACAAACTAGAAATTGTCCAGTCCCCAGTGTACAAGGCCCTCACAGTGGTGCTCTTCTATGGTCCCCTTAATCTATGTGTAAAACCCCTTTCCTGTTATCACACCATTCTGGTTGTTAATCACAAAATTTCCCTGCACTATTTGAAAAACTAGTGTCTTTTGTCATCAAATTTTACTCTAGTATGAGAAAGCTTGTCTCTTAAGTCTTGTGTTTACAGAACAGTACCCACTACTCTTGCTATTGCAGAATCATGCAAATTGGAACAACCCATTTAATCCCAGAGGAGAGAGAATTTACAGAAGATCTGCAGGCATGTATGTATTGTGGTCTCAGCAGGTATCTTGTCAAATCTTGTCCCAATAGACCCCTGCATAGTCAATTTTCATTTTTGCATCTTTTTGCCTGTTTCCTGCTGAAGCCTTGAACCTTCCCCTGTCCATCTTTCCTGGATTCTGGAGCTACAGGAAACTTAAGCCACATGACTTAGCAAAGGGCTTGTCCTGTTCCTCTTGATTTTCCTTTCTGTACTCATTTTGTGCAGGGCAGGCCAATTTCTCCAGGTGTTCATACCTCAACTACTCCTTGTTTTCTGATCCATGTTGGCAGTCTTCATGTAGAAGAGATCTCTTTGTTTATTATGTCCTGAGACTCCTATCATTTTGGCACCCTCTTGCCTCCAACTTCATAACCCATTCATTGACTGGGCCCAAGTTAATTGTAACAACTGTTTATTCAGGGTTCTTGAAGACAGCTGAAACAATTACCTTCTTTTGTGAACAGGAGAACCCCTGCACGTTCTGGGGCACCAAAAGGGCATCTGTGAAAACTTGAACAATCACAGTCAATTTTTTATACAGGAGGGCCCCTTCAGTTTCCGGACATCTAAGAGTTTGGTGGAGTGAACACCTGATGTCACATTGCATGTTACTGAAAAGGGAAGTGCATGCACCAGCCGCACATGTGTAATGACAACTAGGACTGGTGCAACAAGTAAGGGAGAGTAAGGGAGATTGCTGGTTTCCCGGTGCATCTTACAATAAGTCTGCTTGAGTCCCTACCATCCACGACCCTCTGGAACTACATGGGAGTACCTGAAAGGAAAACAGCAACTCCCTCCCAACTATAAAAAGACCTAGCCAAATGCTAGGGACGCAAAACCTTTAATTTACAAATATGAAGAGAAAATACAAAAAGGTGTAAAACTGGTACAACTGCAATTATTTAAAATACAACTCATAAGTCCTTTGCAGAATCTGCACCCAATGAATAAAGACTGTAAACGTCTTATATTGCAGCTGAGTAAAATGGAACTGATGGAATCTGATAGTCAGATTTAGTAGTTTCTGTCACAAAAGAATGCAGCACAGTCAAACACAAGGCAGTCCTGTTCTTGATGCCAGCCCTTGGTGGCACCTAGCATTTACCATAACCACACAGCTTGGTATTAAAACAGAATGTATTACTTTTCTCATATGTCTTCTTGTGATGCAATAAGGTTTTTTTTTTCAGTCAACTAGATCCACTACAGACTAAAAACTATTTTCAGCCTAATGCTCCTTAAAAAAAGAACTATTCAATACATTCATGTATGTTTGCTTGTGCCAAATGTATGTTTTGCTGTGCCAAATGTAAAGTGAAATAAAGGCAGTTTTATTACTATTTGGGAGTGCTGCAATTCTCTACGGATTTCATGTTTGCTTGTCAAACTAAAAACACTAGAGTTGTTTTTTTTTAGAAAAATACAGTTGTGCAGGATTTCTGAGAATGGGAGAAATTACAGGAATATTGTCAATGTCTAGTTCATTTCAAAATTCATTGTGCTGATAAATGTTTTTCATCTGGACAAGTAAAATCTGTTGTCTGTTGCTGAAAATAGGTTGAAGATAAAAGCTTACTAATATTTGTTTGAATATGTGTCTCTTAGGATGATAATGTGAACCTCAATCTGTGCTTATGAGAAACAAACAAAAAAAAAAGTCATTCTGTAGACTCTCCCTGCATATTTTATTATTTAATAACAAATGTGTGTAATACAGTATCCATAGAGACACTGTCATGCTTCATATAACTGCATCTATACCAAACACTATATATTATTTTCTTATCAATAAAGCATTGTTATTTGTAAATGTACCATTTCTTTGGAAAGGTTATACAAATAAACTTGAAGTACAAGAATTTAATATTCTTTTTTTAAGACTGAGTTTTATGATCTCCGTATGTACTACCCAAATTGACCATTAAATCCAGCTGTTAAACAGTTTCATTTCATGCAGTGGACTTTCTTGTAAATCAACCACTTCAGTTTAATTCCTTTTAACTGAGTGTTTATTAAAAACAAAAGAGAATTTCACATCACTAATGTATTATTTTTTCTAGCTACTATTTTGGGCTAAATAATACTTCAAAGAAAGGCAAAAGATAAGCTATAGACTTAGATGTATAATAGTACACACAGATAAATATATTATTTTCTAGAACTAGTGATAAACATGAACCAGCTAGAGAATACTTGTGAATGGTCTCGCCCATTCTATGAACATCCTTAGACATTCTAGGTTTAGTTTTTCTCTAACTGGGAAGCTAGTTTCACTTATCTAGTATGTTTGCAAATCTGGCAAAGCCCAGATGTGGAGGTCGCTCGCCACACACGTAAGGCAAGAAGGTAAATAACTTTAGTGTCTGTGTCTGCAGACAACTAAAATTACAGTACTAATCAATTACATATGAAATAATTGTACAGGTAGGGATCTTTTATCTGGAATGTTTGGGACCTTGGGTTTTCTCAAATTTGGATCAATTTACCAACTTACAAACAGCAAACAGTATATAAACCCAATAGGATTGTTTTGCAATCAATACAAATTTACAATTTTACACAAGATCAGTTAGTACACATCACTATTTTATTACTACAGGGAATGGAAATCATTTAAAAAAAAAATTAGAATCATTGGCTTAAAATTTACTCTATGGGAGATGGCCTTCCTATAATTCAGAGCTTTCTGGGTAACGGGTTTCCTGATAAGAAATCCCATTTTTGTACATTTTATTTTTCATTTATGCAAAAAATATCTATTTGTTCTTTTTATCTTTTCAGATATGGCATAATAGTGTTTTACAGTTAACAAAGCTTCGTTTGCTGCATTTGTCATATCTTCTGTGGGAAAATAAGAGCAAAAATTTGCAAAACAGCAAAAATGCGCCAAAATGCATTGAAGTCTATAGGCACCACATCTATCTATTTATAATATATTTGAAAATAGTAATCATGTAGCAAGAACCTTTTCTTAAGAGAAAACAATCACAATTTTAATTGTCCTTCCTCATAGCTTAAATGTTCTATATACTAATTTAGTTGCACTGCTCTGTACTCTTTCCAGCTCATTGATATCATATTTAAGGCCTGGGGTCACAAACTGCACTTCATACCTAACAAGAGATCAATAAAGGGGCAAAATAATGTTTCAACACTTGAGTAAATGTCCTTTTTTATGCAAGACAGCACTTAATTGTTTTAGTAGGTAGAATATATCTAACTATGTAACTATGTAACTATGAATGTCTAGAGTTACACAGTTTGTTATCTTCAAACATCCCCAAATATCTGTTTATTAACCCTTTACCTGCCAAGTGTGTAGGTCCTAACCTCCTAGGCAAAAAGCTGGGACCCATCTTCCAGTGCTCCCAGTGCCCTTTTTATTGCAGTTTCATGCTTGAATTGTTGTTGTTCATTACATTATTGTAGTGTTCCTTTGTAGTATGATAGTTTGGAGTAGAAAGATATTTTTAGCAGTTTTGTATTTGTCAGAATGTGTAATTTTTTTGCCGCTTCGCGAATTTCGCGCGAAATTCGCGAATTTTTCGGCGAAGCGAAACGACGCAAATTCGCCCATCACTATTCGCAGAAGGCAAACTGGCATCTCAGAAAATTCATTTGCACTATTTTCATTTGGGGTCCGTACATGCCACCTGCTTTGGTATGCATATTGACCATCAAACTATTCAGTAGACCCTTGGTATTCATATAAAAGGTTTTTTTTACCATTGTATGTAAGAAATTGGGTGAGATAAATTGCAAATTTCAATATTTTTAGGTGATTTTCAGGAATGTCATAAAAACCAGTGCCTTTAGCGTAGCTTTGCAGTATGGTAGTTTGGAGTAGAAAGACATAATTATCCATTTGGATTTGTCAGAATGCATACTTTCAAAAAATATGTGTTGTAAGACCCCATAACTGTACAAAGATCCCTTAGAAACCATATAATACACAGTCAGGGGGTTTGTGTACAGAAGGTCAATTGAGAGCCGAGAAAATTCATATGCACTATTTTCATTTGGGGTCTGTACATGCCACCTGCTTTGGTATACTGTATAAATGCATATTGGCCATCAAACTGTTCAGTGGACCCTTGACATTCATATTTAATGTGTTCTAGCATTGTATATAAAAATTATGTAAGGTAAATACATCAAAGTGCAATATTATTAGGCAATTTTTCCTAAAAACTCCTGCATTTAGTGTAGCTTTACTTTTGCAAACTCATTTTGGATTTGTCAGAATGTATACTTTCCAAAAATCTATGGTTTTGAGTGGTAACTCTTTTTTGTAGCTGTTTCCACACAGTTGATTTTGATTTTGCAGTAGCTAAAATGATATAAATGATAGATCATATGGACTGTCTTAATTTTTGGTGCTCATATATATAGGTAAACCTATGCATATTGGACATCCAACTGTATAGCGGTCCCAGGCATTCATATTTAAGATGTTTTTATTTTGTACCTAATGATATGTGGGAGATAAGATGGTACAAAGTGGAAGCTTTGAGGTGATTTTTAGAAATGTCACCAAATTCACCAAATTTATGAAAGATGTGTGCTTGGTAATTTTGAGGAAATATATTCATGTATAAGCCACATACTTAGGTAAATCGATACACATTGGGTATCAAACTGTTTAGTGGACCCCAGGCATTCATATTTAGGTTGTTTTATCTTGGCACCTAATGATATGTTGGGGATAAGATGCTGCAAGTTGGAAGCTTTGAGGGACTTTTGAAAATGTAATCAAAATCAACAAATAAATGATAGCTTTGTAGCTTAGTACTTTGGAGTAGAAAGACATACTGTACATACTCAATTTGGATTCGGAGAAATATGTACTTTCTAAAAATATATGGCTGGGGTAAACATACTTTTTTTGTACCTTTGCCCCTCATACAATGCTGTAAATGTGTTGATTTTGTGGTATTTGGAATTACAGAAATGATAGCTTGTGTGGGCTGTCTTCATTTTGGGCCTCCTATATGCCTTATACTTAAACCTGTGCATATCAGGCATCCAACTGTTCAGCAGACCCCTGGCATTCATATTTAGTATGTCTTATCTGGTTACTAAATGATAAGTGGGAGATTAGATGCTGTAATAATTATCATTATTTAAAAATGATAATTCTAGGAAAGAATTGCAAATTGGTAGTTTGGAGTAGAAAGATATATTTACCCATTTTAGGTTTGTCAGAATCTGTTCTTTCCAAAAATGTGTTGTTTTCTTGGGTTAAACTACTGTAAGTGGAGTCTTTGGCCTTGAAATTAGACATATGCAGTTTTGTGGAGTAGTACTTTGGAAATTAGGCAATGTACCGCTTGGAGTTTTAAACCTGTACAAGTTAAAAACATTCATAAAATTATATATATTTGGTATTGGTGCATTCAGGAGTCACCAAACGTTCCAAATCTGTGTTTGTGCATAAAGTAAATTATGTTATATGTCTTTAAAATATGGGGGGGAATTCTTTCATTTTTTAGAAAGCTTTTTCGTGTTACAGATGTGAAATTCCACCAAATTGCTAGCATATTTTGAAAGCTTAGGTCATCCTGGAAAAATAAAATGATGTTTCCTTTTCCTGGATTAAACTAAAAGAGAGCAAAATGTTCTGAAACAGTCTGGAAATACAGTAAGTATCAAATTGTCAGTATAGGGGGTTAAGAAGGCCCTCAACACATTACCATTTAGTGTATAATTAACATTTATGTTATTTCTTCTGAAGTGCATAACCTTGCATTTATAGACAATGGACCTCATTGGTCACTTTGCTGACCATTTCTCCATTGCAGTCAAATCTTTCTGCGAAGCAGCAACATCCTGTATGGAACTGATCATTTTACACATTTTAGTTATTATCAGCAAAAATAGACAGTGTTCGCCACCACTTTTTCTAATCTATTCTTCAGCCAATTCTCTATTTTTCATTATATTTTATCTTTTGTAATATATTTCAAGATATTAGTCTAAATGTTTTATGAAGTTACAGCAGTTTTACAAATGTACATACTACATACATTTTTACAAATATTTGTCAATATATAATACAATATTGTATCCTGTAAACAAATATCTGACATAAAGCTATCATTCTGTCTACAGAGCAGACGGGACTGATTCCCATTTTCTTTATGAAAGTTTTTATTTATGATGTTTTGTTTGAAGCATATGAATAGCTATAGTAAAGACTGAAGGTCTTGTACCATCCATTCATTTCAGGAAGTGAGAGGACTTGACACATTGTCATTGAAGCACAGAATTTGCCATTCAAAGTGTTGTGAGAGCATATGCACTCTGTCTGCTGATATGATTTATGGTGCCACAGCAGGCTGTATGTTGATACAGAAACTGCTGTGAGAAATATATTTTCAGTTCAGCATGACTGCCATTTAACCCTGTGAAATGACCACTGGATTTGCTATTCATATAATTAACATAAGACTTCTAGATGCTATCTAGAAGCAAGTCATATTCACATAAATATTCAGAATTTTACAAACTACATTTATTTACATACTATACTAATTTCTCTGCTTGTGTTTTAGCTATGATATTTGGAGTTATTGATATTTTAACTGGTTTATATACTGGGAAAAGTATACAGTCATTCACAGCTGTGCTTGCTGTACTTGCAGTTAGAGAAAAAAATGCATAGTGCTCCCCTCAGTGTATTATTAAGGGGTAATGCATTAAAAGGTGCACAATTTGCATTTCTAGTTACAAACAGAATGCAGTAAGATATTTTCTTTCAAAAAGATTTCTAGAAAATACAGCCTATAGATTGGTTGCTATCAACTATTCGGCTTTTATTACATCACCCCCTTAGAGCATTATGGTATATTTAGCACATATTGTATTTCTGTCTGAAAATTGGCCTTATTTTAACAACCTGATATCACATAGTAATCAATAAGTAACTCCAAAAAAAGGTTGTTTTTTTTTTAGCACTGTAAGAAAGCAGGGTGGATTGTACAGAGCCATACAGTTTCATATTTTCATTAGTGATTTATACATGAATATAATCCTAACCTAAAACCTAGAAACTTTATTTATACTTCCATTATAGGCCCCACCATCACTCACCATGCGGTCAGTCCTTATCCCTAATAGTGATACTTAATACTGATGTTTGCAAGATGATTTATAGTTTATCAGACCTGTCTTCATATTCCTTAACCAGCTCATCATGTTGTTTTTGGGTGACAGATGGAGACACATGTTTCCATTATTTCTTTCCACCTTTTAGGCAAGGAGAGTTCCTTCCAGAGCATCTGAAAGCCAGACGAAGCATACATATACTCATTAGGGATGTCGCGGACTGTTCTGCGGCGAACTTGTTCGCGCGAACATCGGCTGTTCGCGTCCGCCGCAAGTTCGCGAACGTCGCGCGACGTTCGCCAATAGGCGTTCGCGTCAAAATCGTTCGACCATTCGACCATTCGGTCGCTAAAATCGAACGATTTTCGTTCGATTCGAACGAAAATCGTTCGATCGAACGATTAAAATCCTTCGATCGTTCGAATGTTCGCGAACTGTTCGCATTTTTTCGCATTTTTTGCCGGTGTTCGCGAACGGCGTTCGCGAACACATTATCGGCGGTTCGCTACATCCCTAATACTCATACAATATAAGAAAATCAAGGGCATGTGATAGCGTTATCCTATTTTGGTCTCATATATTGTAGCTTAAAAAGCCTTCCTGTCCTGTTCTTTGTTTAGAATTTATTTGCAGTGAATGAAAGGCAGTTTGGATGAAAAAAACTTGTTGGAAAAGTGAGAGACTGGACTGTATTTAGTAATTACTTAGAGGACTAGATGTTTGGTTTCACAGCATGTTTCTGTATATATACAGTATACACACATGCACATGGTGTCCAGATATTGTGTTCTACAGGCAGTGACATTTTCATGTTGTGCGTTATATAATGTTAATGGCTGGCAGCACTAAATCTCCCATTTGCTTTCCCTGTAGGCACTTGTATCATTTTACTAATGGAAGCTACAGGGTAGTAATTCAATAAATTTCCACATTTATACAGCAAGCTTTTAGTTTTAGATGGAAGTACACTAGCGAAAATAAAGAGATCACTGGCCTGGTACTGATATGTTAGTTCACTTTCTATTTTCCTTATATTAATTCTAAAATTTCAGTTATTCTTTTCCCATGCTCTATTCGTCTACAGTTACAGACAGCAGGTAATAGCTAAAATGTCCATTTTATTTTCTGGTATTGTAAAGTTCTGAATGAACACACACAAATGGGGTGTTCTGATTATGCTCTAGAAGTGTATGAACAGAAGCATCTAAATATGATTTCAGTTTTTGCTAGTTTTCAAAGGGGACTATTACATAAGATATTCATTTTTATAAATGTAATATTTTACTGTGGGTTTTTTTTTTTTGTGTTGCAAAAAGTAAACAATTTTTGTGCTACTTTGCCCAAAGAGTTTAGAAAGATGTAGTACAAACATGTTAAGTAGATAGAAAAGCAAAGACTAATGGCTAACTTGCTTCGCTTGCTAACTCTTGTTCACTTTTTCACTCATAATTGTCTTTCAAAGCTCCACTGTCCATACATGAAACACAAATGTGGAATGTAAGAAATGGGATAAACTAAAACATGAAAAATGTAAACAACTTTTCCTTTGCATGACTCATTTTACTTTTGCATAAATAATTTTGACTTTGGATACTTAGGGGCCCATTTATTAAGGGTTGAAGTGAATTTTCGAATTCAAAAACGTAGAATTTCGAAAAAAAAATTTGGGTACTTTGACCGTCGAATAGGACAAATTCGACTTCGATTCGAATTGGAAAAACTTTGAATATTCGACCATTCGAAAATCAAAGTACTGTCTCTTTAAAAAACTTTGAGTTCTCGCCACCTTCTAATATCGAACTACTACAATTCGATGGTCGATTTTCGAAGTTTTTTTCACTTCGAAATTCGACCCTTAGTAAATGTGCCCCTTAATATACATTTTGTGAACACACAGGGGCAAATTCACTAAGCAGCGAAAATGCGCTAGCGACGCCTTTGCCGCACTTCGCCGCACTTCGCCGTACTTCGCCAGGTGAATTTTCGCCAGGGCACCACTAATTCACTAAAATCCGAAGTTGCGCTCAGGGAGGCGAACTGTAGCGAATTTGCGCAAGCGTTAATTCTTCAAGCAAAGCGAAGTTGCTAGCGCTAACGATGCCTAATTTGCATGCGGCACCAAGTTTAGGTGCCATATGTTAGGAAATGTAGGGGGGAAGGAGGATACCCCAAAAAAAATTATGATCTTTTTCAGCCTATCACCCTTAAAAAAGGGAAAAAAACTCCAGCGTTTTTTGGGACTTAGAAAAAATTTAAACTATTTTTGAAGCAATCCCTATCTACTCTATTGCACTTCGCCTGGTCTGAGGTGGCGAAGGCAAGTCTGGCGCAAGAGGTAACGTTCAGTAAAATGCGCAAGTTAGTGAATTAGTGTAGTTACGTCCCATACTTCGTCTGGCGTAAGGGTGCGAAGTAGCGCTAGAGTAGGTCCACTTCGCTAGTGAATTTACGCCAGCGCCCGTTAGTGAATTGGCGAAGTTACGAAATGACGTCACGCTGGCAAATTTGCGCCAGCGTTAGTCACTTCGCCCTTTAGTGAATCTGCCCCATAGCATCTCAACTGCCAATTGAAACAAAGATTGTTCATTCTATTTGCAGCATTAAACACTAGTTGTAATGAAACATCTTACTGAAAAAGTCAATACAAAATAGTTGACTCTGCGTTTGGTACTGTTGGTTGCTTAGTGCCAGCGCTTATAGCAACTTCCGGACCAACTTGTCCGTGTGTAAAAATGTCAAACAAGGATAAAGTGCACTACTGAGACTTAGCCATTTCCTAGATAAAATAGTGTGTTATCCCCTCAATTAAATTACCGTAATTTTAGGTAAACCTATTCACATTTGGTAGGAACGATAAGACCGCATTTAAGATTGTGTCTTTCTTCAGTTCCGGATTGATGGATTGCCCTGCCGGTGAAGAGCTGTAATCGTGAAATACTGTGGGGACCTCCCTCCGGTGGCCCAGTTATACTTACAGAATGAAAATAGAAAGATGGTATCAGTTGCCCTTTCCAGTTGTTCTTTCTGCAGCAGTATTTCAGGCGTTGGTTTCACGATCGCAGGGAGATGGATGCCGGTTCAGTCTCTCTCTATGTGTGGATAATAACCTTGTGGTATATCCGGTTTCTTCTGGAGTCAATCTCTGCGTTTCTCCAAACTTTGCGAAATTTTAACTTAATAGTTTCGTATGCGTAGGTTAGCAGATCAGTAACGGATGTTATGCAAGGGGGACTCCTTCTTGTTTCAAACAATAATAGAATTTTATTAATAATAAATGAATGGGGCCCCTGAGGAAGCATACATATACCATGAAGACACACCACTTCATAAAAATGGGGACTTAGTTTACTCACTTTTCATGAGAGGGGGTAGGATTCTACCACTTTTGAGAGAAGGGGTCAGACCGTACCACTTTTCTAGGGGATGGGCTGTTGGGCCTTACCAATTTTCTTGAAAATAGGGGGATTGGATTGTTTCACTTTTCATGAGAAGGGGGCTTGGACTGTATCACTTTTATTGAGAGAAGGGGTCAGACTGTACCACTCTTGTTGAGAGGGAGGGTTGACTGTACCACTTTTCTCGAGGGGGTTTGTTTTTCTAGAGGGGGTGGTTGGACTATTTGTTGGACCACTTTTCTCGGGGGTCAGACTGAATCACTTCATGGGGGGTGTCGGACCATACCGCTTTGCTTGGAGGGGGGTTGGATTATAACACTGTTTTTGGGAGAGTTCAGACCGTACTACTTTGTTTAAAGGGGAGGGTCAGGCCATAACACGTCACTTGGGAGTCAGACCATACCACTTGAGGGGTGTTGGACCATGCCACTTTAATTGTGCGGTGGTGTAGAATGGTACTAATTTTTGTGCTGGGAGGCTGCATTTTGATCATGGGGGATGTCTGACTATACAACTTTATACGTGGTATTGTTGGACCATACCACATCGCACAAGGGGGTTGAATCATACCACTTTCTACAGGGAGTTGATCATACCACTTTGCACGGAGGGAGTGTTGCACCATACCACTTTGCACATTGGCGTGTAGGACCGTCTATGAGTGGGAGGGAGCACCCTATGTGGGTGCCCATGTAGTTTTGAAGCCTTAGGCTGCATACTAGAATATAGAGGTTAAAATCAAATGAAAAGTACAAATGCTTTCTCGTCCAGGCAGTTCACACAACAAAATAAGAGAAGGGGGGGGCAATCATTTAGGTTGATTTCAGGCATTTTGCCCACTGAGTTTTTTTTGGAATCCTAAGTAATACCGAAACCTGTTATCTAGTAATCCTTAAATTATAAGCAAATAACTCTTATTTTTAAAAACAATTGCCTTTCCTCTGTAATATTAAAACAGTATCTTATATTTAAGCCTAACTAAGCTGCATGAATCCATATTGGTGGCAAAACTATCCTTTTGGGATTCTTTTTAATATTTAAATGATTTTTAACAGACTTAAGGTATGGAGATCCAAATTAAGGATTCAAGCATAATGAATGCCGAACAATGAATTCTGAGCAGTAGCTTTGGATTTATGAATGAGTGGTTGTGAACAGTTTGCAATGCTATAATAGTATTAATAATATATATTACCCATTCATCTCCTTATCTACATTAAAACTACTGTAAACTTCTGAGGCCAAACTAAAGATGATAAAAGAATCTAGTAACAAACAGTGCACAGAAAATATCTAATCACTATTTTCTCATTGTGTTTAGATATTAGGTAGGCAAGAAGCAAAAAAGGCAGGGAAATCTCACTTTGCCTGAAAAACATATGAACAAGGTGATTGTCTTCTTATAGCATCACAAATAAAATACCCTTTCTCAAAAATGAAATTGCAGTCTTCCTGACTACCCCAGGTTTCCTCAGGGAGCACAGGAAATGGGGGTGAGGGGGCCAAGGGGCCTGCTGTATGGAAGTCCCCAAAGTAGTGCACTGAAATACATCACTCCCCTGCCGCATGCTATAATTGTGTCGGAAAGGAGAACAGCCAATCAGAGGGACTAGGGGAAAGCATGCATGCAGCTGAGGCCACCCTGTAATATTTTTGCAGAGGGGCCTGGTAGTTACTCAAGCTTTGGCTCAGACACTCTGTCTCTTTGTATCAGGTTCCACCAGACCTTTGTTTCTCTCTCAGGCTTCATCTCACACACTGGGAACAGTTAAATGGTGTCTCTCCTGTCAGCCATCCAAGGGAAGAACCCATGTGCATAGGAGCACACGGTGGCAAATGGCTGCAAGAGAAGGTTAACCCTATTTTTGCCAGGAAAAATTTTGCATCCCATAAAACCTAAAGGTTGTGGAATGCCCTCCAGGGAAATGATGTGATGGCTGATTCTATTAATGACTTAAAAAGAGTGGCTTGGGTGATTTCTTGGACAAGCATAATATCACAGGCAATTGTGCACTGTGGATCATTTGAGGGGTTGAACCTAATTGACTTCGGTCTTTTACTCAACCAAACGGAACTGTGTAACTTCCCTGTACATTTTTAGGCAACACAAATTTTCTAAACACACTGTCAACATATTTTCTCTTTTAGCCTCTGGTTCTTCTGCCCCAAATGGATGCATATGAGCCAAAATCTAAAGCATAAACAGCTATAGCCCCGACCTCATACGTCAATGAATATGTCTGTTATAACTAAGCACAACAATCTGACCTCTCACAGGAAGGTTATTTGAGGATACTAATGTGTATAGTTGCTGCATTTAAAGGGATTCTGTCATAGAAAAACACAAAAAAATTAAACTTTTAATATATCACCCCCTCCCTTTCTCATCCAACAGCCTATCAACATAATAATGGGAAGGTAGCCAGATAGGAGCTTCCTGCCACAAGATAAAAGCTCTTGGCCGAGTCTAACTGGAGTAATGGGGGACCACCTTAATATGTGCAGTCACCTCATGGCACTGCTAGGTGTGTTCCTTTCCAGACATCTAGGACTACATGGATGCCTCTCTTTATTTATGTCTCTTACATCCTACTAGCTACAGTGTTTAATGTACTTTCTATGCTATGCTAATGCTATTATATAGTTTCAGTAAGCACTGTTATTTTCTGTTTGCCTAGTTTCACACCTTCCCCTTTGTTAATAAAACTGAAGTTCAATAACCTGTTTTAGTGGATTAATGAAGGAAAAAACGTATCTGTATGTCAAGCTACACACTGTCTCTGGGTCACAGGTAGTGAGGACAGAAATACTTGGGCTGTTAATAGTATGAAGATGGCAGCAATACTAATCATTTCCTGGATTAGACACAGTCACATGGTAGGGGTATAGAAAGCAAAGAAAGAGAATTTTCATAAAAATGCATGTAAACCACTAGCTAAACCAGTAGGTGGTGCTATGCAAACAATCTTGGGGGCATAACACGGATGAATGCCTGAATTGCCATTTAGCAGATGTTGTTGGGCCCAATTCTTGGAAATTGCTAAAGTAAGGGATAAATATTAAGCATTTTTAAGGATTTAAACCAGTGCTGTCCAATTTATATGGTACAGAGGGCCGGAATTTTTCTAATCTACATGGTGGAAGGCCGATAACGGAAGCCAGTGTTAGCCACTCCCTGTTTTTAGACCACACCCATGTTACCGCAAGACCATGTCCACATTAATAGCACACCAAAAAAACAGATGGTTGGTGCTCACTGCAGGGATCAGGGCTGGAACTAGGGGTAGGCAGAGTAGGCAGCTGTCTAGGACGCCATCATTGAGGGGGCACTTTTAATGTTTTTTTCTTTTTTTTTTCAAGCGTTTATTTAATAATTTGTTTCAGTAATCATGGTCACTCAGTCGGGTGGAATCCCCCTCCTTCACCTTCTCCTCTTGCCAGCAAGTAATAGCTCCTTCTGTGCAGGGTGGCAGTGCGGGGTGGCAGTGCAGCGCGACGTGCGTATACGCGTCAATGATGTCACTGATGTGTTGGATGACAGAGAGAGGCGGGCTACTTGGTGTGGCTCTTGCTGCTCTCAGCCTTGCACAGTTGCACTGAACTGAAGACATTCTTTCTATTACTGTGAAAGTGTGAAGCTTCCTGCTGGCACAGCCAGGTACAGATTGGGCAGGGCGGTGGCACAGGTACATAAATACTTGGTAGCAATATGATGTGATCAGATTTATTTTTGGCTGCTGCTGACACAGGTAAAGATTGGGGGCAATATGATGGCTGCTGGAGGGCTGGTACAGGTATGGGGGGTAGTATAATGGATGGCTACTGGCACAGGTATGGGGGGGCAGTATGATGGATGGCTGCTGGGCTTACTGGTACAGGTGCCAAACTACCTTGGCCCAGCACTGGCAGGGATGTCACTCATATGTGAAAAAAGTTAAGTCATATTAAGACATACCCGTAAATCCATATGCCTCCTCCTCCCCTGTGTATAATACAGTACCCCAGCATATGATTAAACACCTTAAGGCCCCTAACAATAATTTTCAAATGCTAACAAACCCCCAGAACAAATACTAGATTTACGTTCCATAGGGATCATAGGTCAGGCAGATTATGACACACACAGGGAGCATAGGGAAGGCAGAACAGAGCAGGAGAGAGGAAAATCAGGACCAGTCTAATATGTACTACATACAGTGACACAGTGCTGGTGCTCCATTAGCATTTTGAATAAGGTGTGAACAGGTGAACAATGTGGCAGTTTCGCACCACTTACCCACTGCCTGTTATCACTTATGCAAGTTGAATAAAGCCGCTTTTTTCAAAGAATAAGTGTGGCGAGTCTTGATGTGGACGGGCCAGCGCTGAACAGCGATACACAGAATTTGCCTTGTAGACGCCGGCTTGGAGTTGCCGGAGTATCGCGAGAGCTGCGGCCGAGACGCCACAAGGAAGGGTGAGCTCCGTTCATATCGTTCGCAACCCGTGTTTCTCCTGCAATGTGGCAGTTTCAGTCTGGGTCTCAGGTGTGAACAGTACAGGCCTTTAGGATATAAACAATAGAGGTGTCACAAGTGTGAACAATGCAGGAGGATCACAGGTGTGAACAATACAGGGGATAAATCTGAATTTGAGGTTTAAACAATGCAGGGGCCAGTTAATCTCTGTAGTGATACCTTTTAAAATTTACATATGGTAAGCAGACAGCAGGCAGACTTTGATATGGAGGGCCACATAAAGGGGGTCGTGGGCTGCCAGTTGGACAGCCCTGATTTAAACCATAAATATGCATTTGAGTAAAAAAAGGCAGACAAAATGTTTTTCAGAAAGTCTATGGGATATGTTCATATATTTTGTGATAAATATTGTTTTGTTAAGCGAGACTTTAATCGGTTTGTTAATATCAGTGGGACTTTATCAGGATTCTGATGTAATGATGGGTTTGTTACATGATAAATGCAATTGTTGCTGTGTGTTTGAGTTAAATGAGTGCTGATTCGATGGACTTCAAATGTGAAAAGCGTATGTCTTTATTCCAAATTACACCATTGCATATTTTCGTTTTTTAATGTACAGTACTGGTGTGTGTGTCACAAAAATAAAAATAGAAAAGGAATTCCACACTCAGCAGGGCCTAATTAAATAAATACTTGTAATTGGTTGGTAATTGTAACCTGTTATTTTCATTTTATTGTTTTTAATTTTTTTGTGATTTCTGGATAAAACAGAACCATTTTATTGAGCAGAAGGCGTGTGAAAGTACACACTGTGAAGCCACTGCTGACAGAGGGAATACGTTTGAATTAATTTTTAAACTATTTTGTTTTGTTTGCAGTATAACTTAACTGAGTTGGTTCTTCACTTAATGTCCCTGGAGATACTACATGGCAATCTTGCTTAGAATACACAACATTCCCCACAAGATCAGAAAAAAATGGAATCAACTATTTAACTGAAATTAGTGTCCCTCTATATGTTGCTAAGGTACTAAGGAGCTTTCTGTTTTTAGGGTTAGGGGTTGGTGACCCAGATGATTAGGGTTGTAGCCAAAGGCAAAATTGTGGGGGTTATTTTTCCTAGGTCATTGAACACTGTCAGTTTTTTTTACTGATTAAGTGCACTAAAAATAGGGAAATAATGAAGGCAATCTTTGCCCGTGTAACTACATAAAACCCACTGGGGCTGATTTATAAACACTGGGGAAAGTTGCTCCTGGGCAGTAATCCATGACAGCCAATCAGATTTCAGTGTTGAACCTGCAGCTGACTGAAAAAAGCGAATCACTGACTGGTTGCTTTGAGTTACTGCCCCAGTGCAAATTTGCCCAGTGAGCCCCATGGAGTTTAAATGAATCAAACCTGTATGAAACTCAAAGTATTAGAGCTTTGATAAAAAAAAAATACTTTATATTAGGGGTCTGCCGCAAAATAGCGGCAAAAGTCACAATACTTGCCATGAAGCCAATCACAATGTACCTTGCTTTGATGTCAGTGGTAATATCTGGCTTGCCATCCTGAATACCAACAGTAGTCAAACTGGAGATAGTTGTGATGTATAGTCAATTCTGAACCTGTCAAATCCTGCAAAGTAAATCCTAGAGTTAATAGGCACCAATAGAAGTCAAGACATTCAGAACACTGCACAGATACTACTGTATTTTCTAAATCTGTGCCCATGTTGTGCAAAGATTTGGTAACTTGTAAAAGGCAAAAGGGGTACATTTGCACAGACACATTACAGACACATATGGTAGCATAATAAAATATATCAGAAAACAAGGGATGGATTAGGAAATTGTGTGGCTTGTTGCTTGTGGCTGACACTAAGCAGTTGTATTCAAGCAAAATTGGTAGCAAGGTAATGATTACAATTTATAAACGTTTGATGAAATTGACTTTCAGGTGGTAGATAAAATATGTAATTACCAATTGGTGCCAAAAGCATACAGCCATGGTTAATATTACCTGGCAACTTGACTAGACTAGACACCAGGGATACTGCTGGCATTGACTGCAGTGCACATTAGAGAGTGTCAGAAAAATTAAACTTCAACTCACACAAATAAACTTTACTGGTGGCAGACCATTCTGCTAGCTGTGAGTTCTAGCTTTGACCCTGTTAATCTGTTAATACCCCTTGGTCTGTCCTGATTCTGCCCGTACACTGCTTATCCTACCTGAACTAAACATTTCAAGGGTATGACAAAACTTTTGTTTTCTAAATAAAGATGGATTATTTAAGATAACATGGTCATTATACATGGCAACTTTGATGAAATGGAATTTAATTCTTGGCACTACTGTAATCAAATTGTATTCTGTTGCATTCTACAGAAGCTATTTAAATAGGACATAGATCTCTAATATAGTCAGGGCACAAATTATTACCATGTTTGAAAGATTACTACAATAGTTAAACATCTCATTTTACTCCATTTGGCGGAAAATGAATGCAGATTCTGTATCAAAAGAGCACGTAAAAGAAGATGAGGAGAAACCCTGGGACAGCTTGAAATAACCAGGGTGACTGTCTGTAGATTTTGATAATAAAAAAATCTTACTGTAAGTAGTTCTTTCTACTGTGCAAGGAATGTGTTTGGTTTCAAAGAAAAGGTATCTCGGCATGCGACAAAGAAGTGCAAAGTTCCTGGGTAGTGTATTCTCAACAAGCAATGTATTGTTTCGCATATCTTTCATTTAACACATTTTTTTCAGTTGGAATTAAACTGATTGTGAAGAAATTGGTATATGTTAAGGCAGATAATGCAAATGGATTCTTTAAATTGCCAAGATAGAACTACAAATTAACTCTCTGAATCTTCAGCTTTGCATGACCCAGTGTCAAGGATAGGTAGGGGTGCTGAGAAGGTTGTGAGGGGGGCTGGCCTTATATAGGGCAGGGTCAGTCCTGATTGGCTGACCCCAACCCACCAATAAGGATGCTGGGGTGAGATGGCTAATCCTGAGACCCAGCAGAAGAGTAAATGTGAACTTGCTGGCTGCTCTCCTGGCCCATTGATTAGGGCGAGCAGTCAGTAACAAGTCCCAGGATCAAACCCCAGCAGAGCCTGATACCCAGGTATCATCCACCATACACTCACCTAACTAGCTAACAATTAACATGTGTTACAATATGATTTGGAATGATACTAGCCACAGGTGAAAACAAACATCAACTAATACAATGCACAAGGAAAACATAAATATAAGTACATTCAAGTATCACAACAATATAACAATTCATAATTTGCATTAAATAATAAACATAGCAATGCACCTAATGAGAGCTTCCCTTTGAGTCTGCCATTCCATAAAGTGCACAGTGATATCCTCTAGCTGCAAGCCTCCTGCCCCCCAAAAATCCAACCAACTGTGGCCAACCATGTTAGGAGTTAAACCATGAACCAACACATGCATTCTTATACGCAACATGACACCCTGGCAGTCTGACTAGGGCCTATGATGAAGTCTAATTGTTTAAGCTAAGGCATTCTAGTTAGTCATTTAAACTGACACCACTAGCTAACTAACTACCAGTTTACCCCCTTATGACCAGTCTAAAGCAGTGACCTGCTACTATTAAAGAGAAATTATACCTCTCAACAACAGGTCTCTATAAAATTCCATAGCATAAAACAGACACTTCTTAATAGAAACATATTTATAATAGTAGTATCCTTCATTGGATAATCTTAAAGGAAATGTCAACCCAAAAAATAATGTTGCCTAATAAAAGAAAACATCATTCTAAACCATTTTGCTATGTACATTTTTTACAAATTTGGTTTTTAAGTTATTTGTATATGTATCGTTAGTGAAAGCAATGGTTATCTGTCCCTTTCTATTCTCTGTCCTGCTGGCTCAGACTGTTGAAACAATGTAAGTTAAGCCAGTTTTTGCCGGGGAACTAATGGGGTTATGTAATATAAGATACTAAGTATCTTATATTACATAGCCATAGCAACCAACCAGCAGGTAGAATATACTAGTCACCTGTTTAAATGCAAGTATGTTATGGGTTATGGCTTCTGGGCAAACTTAGAGCCTTATATTACATTGTTTAAATAGTAACAAACAGGAGTTAAGAGTAGCAACTATTTTTTCAAATAACTTTAATGGCACCACTGAAAATATTTTAATAAACGTATTGAAAAAAGACCAAAGTTCATCCCCTCAACATTAAACCCAGCATCCATACAAACACAAACTCACATAAACTATATATACCAATACCTATATTAATTGTAGATTTTAGTATCATTATAGCCTTGGATATTACCAAGAATCATCCAAGCCACTCTTAACGGTGAAAACAGAATCAACCCTCACAACATAATCAGGCAATCCACAACATCACTGTCCTCTATGTGAAGAACCACCTATGTTACGGCAAATAAAACTTCTTTCCCTCTAGTCTAAAAGTGTGGCCTTTGGTCTGATAATTCATTTTATGCAAAAATAGATCTCCCGCTTTTATTAGACAGATTTTTATTTTTACTCCTGGAACAAGATTCAGATCTCTGAATACAAAAAATGTGTTTCATATAAATTTTAAAAAAAAATGCTGAAATGTTGTAACAAGATAAAGGCTTCTAAGTGTTCAAAAAATTAAAAAAGAAATCATGTTTCTCATAATATAAACACATATATCAGAAACATAAAGAAATGAGCAGATTTAGAAAGTTCCATGTCTCCTGAACATGCCAATACCAAATATATATATATATAAATATAGAAAGAAAAAATAACTGCTCTCACTTATTGGAGAAAATGCCTGGGTGCACAACGCAGAAAAGTCAAATAGAATATTGCAGGACTTTAAAATATGGTGAAAAGGAGATAACGTTTATTTATTATTCCAACGTTTCGGTCTTCCTTGAGACCTTTGTTAAGGTAACAACAGAATGAAAAATTCAAACCTTGACAAAGGTCTCAATACCACCATTGTTTTAAGATCAAGCAGCACTGTTGGAATCGGCACATATTCGGTTTGGTATAGATTGTATGACCTTATATCACTCTATATAAACTTGGGGACAGAAAGGGATGAGCTGTGCAGCCTTATAGCTACTTAGGGTTCACACTTATTATATCTGCTAATCCAAATTTAATAGAAATTAATATTAATGCCATTTTTACACTTTATTTTGTACTTTGGTGATTTGGCTAAACTAGAATGATGGGATTTTGAGCCCTTCCCCCCACACCTAACGATCAGCAATTAAGTAATGATGTCACTCTGCTTACCTAAGTGTGTAATATGATCCTCTTTTACACAGAGAAAAACAAGCCCATGCATGCCTTTACTTCTAACTTCAGGTACCTTACTACAACCAGTTCAATATATCTTTTCTGCTTTTAATAGACACTGACACCTTAAAGCTTAATTTTCCTTTCGAGGTTTACTCTTTACAATCTGGCCTATCTCTGCCAGTATATTTTATTGGTTATGGCTCTTTGATATGTGTTGTGTTTTTTAATTTGTGACTGTTGCATTACATTACATTATTTTACCGTCATCATCATCATCATTTATTTATATAACGCTGACAAAATACGCAGTGCTTTACCTTAGTTGTAACAAACAGGGAATAAATGGTGGATAACAAACATGGGTTACAGAGTACAATTAGAGGATTAGGATAAGAGGGCCCTAAAAATAGAGTTGACAAAGTAAAGGTTAGGGTACAATTGAGACATTAAGATTTTAGAAAATTTTTTGATACAGCGATGATTGATTAATTAAGGTACATTGAATAAACTTCTTTAAACAGGTGGGTCTTTAAGGAGCGCTTGAAAGTTTGGAAAGAAGGACAAAGTTATTTATTTTTACAATACAATGTGTACAGAGTTTAGCTATGTGAACACCAGTAAAGTGATCACTGATCCACACATGGTTTCTTAGCAACTAATTACATACATTTTTGACCATTTTGACAAAGGTCTCAAGGAAGACCGAAACGTTGGAATACTGAATAAACTTTACTTCTTTTTCACCATATTTTAAAATCTCTAAATGGTTTCTATCACATTTAATACATAGTAACATAGTAAGTTACCTTCCATCAACATCCATCAAGTATACCCTTTCTGCAGCCTCTCCAATTTGCCTCAGAGAGGGGAAAAATCCTGCTCAATCTCTACATACGGTTATCCGCAGCTGAAGGTTCAGGGCGGTGCACCTGGCCCCCTTCCTTAAACTGGTGAGTGTTTTTCACTTTGAGACCAAAAAAGACCTACTACATTAACCCATTGATGTTTTTGATCCTTAGAACCATGAATGCCCCCCGTTAAGAAACTTACTCAAAGTAGAGAATGTACTATTAACAACCACCCTCTGTAGCTGAGCCTGCACCTAGTTTCCTATACATGTGCAAAAGACTTCATTAAACCCAACACCCCTATTTTATAAAGCAGTCATTTATGGGGCAATGTATTAAATGCTTTGGTAAAATTCAAATAAATAAGAGTTACTGCTCCCCCGCTGTCCAGCATCTCACTTACCTTATCATAAAAATCAATCAGATTTTCTGACATGGCTTTTTAATTGGACTTTTAACACCATCAGGGTTTAATAAATCTCCAAAAATTCAAGTTCTTTTTTCTAAGGAGAATTTGTGTTTTTCACCTTAAAAAGTAAAAAAATCGGACTTTCATAAATAACCTCCTTAGTGTTGATATTTCAGTCCCCCGAATTGCAGTTCCAGAAAATGTTAGATTCTTATACAAATATTATTAATATAGCAATGAAGAATATTCATTAAACAGTGTATAAACCACTTCAAAGTGTCAGGTTGTGCATCCCTATTCACCCCTAGTTCAGACAGATGGAGGCCACTGATATGCATAGGATGAATTCATTGGAGTTTTATATTCTTGCACAAGCAGAACTGTCATTGCAAAACTGAATATATTTACCTGGAAAATTAATTATCACGGATATTAATTTCACATTGTTGCTTTTGAATTGGTGGGATTTAAATATAATAACATTCGTTTGCATGAGAATCTACAAACTATTGCCTTAAAATATGTGTATTTCCTTGCTATCTGGCACAACCATGAATATCTCAGGCTCCATGCAACATATAGTAATTATTGTTATCTTAGCAGTGGAATCTGTGAAACATATAAAGTATAGGGCAGTGATCCCCAACTAGTGACTTGTAAGCAACATGTTACTCACCAACCCATTGGATGTTGCTCTTAGTGGCCTCAAAGCAGGAGATTATTTTTGAATTCCTGGCTTGGAAGTAGGTTTTGTTTGCATAAAAACTAGCTATACTGCCAAATATAGCCTCCTGTAGGCTGCCAATCCATATAGGAGCCTTCAAATAGACAATCATGGGCCTTACTTGGCACCACAAGCTACTTTTTTTCATGTATGTGTTGCTCTCCCACTCACTCCGTTATTATATTTTAATGTGGCTCCTGGGTTAAAAAGGTTGGGGACCCCTGGTAAAGGGCATTGCAAATTATCCAAAATAATCTCTCAGGCTAATGTTTTAGTAAATGAGCCCTTAAGTCCTATAAAAATGCACACAAACTATATTTCTTACATTTAAAAAATAAGCTGCCTTGTAAATTTATTTGCATTTCTAAAACAGGTAATTTATTAATTAGTGACTTTTGGAGAATTGGTAAAATTGGTAAAATAATACTGTTATTATTATGCCTACATTAAAGGAGTAAGGGATACAGGTTCATAAAAATACAAGTACTGTATAACAGATTCTGTTATCCAGAATTCTTGGGATATCCAGGAAAATGAATTTTTCTTTTATTTGGATCTTCATGCCGTAGGTCTACTAGAAAATCAAGTAAGCATTACATAAACCCAATAAAATAGGCTGGTTTTGCTTACAATAAGGATTAATTATATCTTGGCTTGGATCAAGAACAAGGTAGTGTTATATTTACAGAGAAAAAGGAAATAGTTTTTAAAAATTTGGAGACAGCCTTTCTGTAATTAAGAGCTTTTGAATAACGGGTTTCTGGATAACAGAGTAAAAAACCAGCAGCATTAAATTACCATTTTCAAAAATGCTCCATTCGTGTAAGGTGAGTGGGTGGCATTTAATTGTAAACATTGGAAAATTCTAAAATACTTTTAGTAGAACGAGGGACTTCCATGCTGCTCTCTAACTGCACCAATGATTTATATGCAATGTAACCATCTGGGAGAATGAAGGAAACCCAGACTTTGAAAGCCCACTGACACCCAACAGGTTAACTTTGACTTTTTCAATTTCTTAGAATGAACAGTTGTTAATAGTAAATAGCCTGAAACAAGGTAATCGCGGAAGATAATACCAGTCAGTGTAATTCAACAACATGCCTGTAATGAGAGCTCATTGGGAATGCAGTACTGGTTCTTCGAGCATTAGGCATTCTCCTCATGTTTCACATAAACGCATCCTGTCTTCATGAGAGGATGGGCAGTGCATTTGCTCTGCTTCATTTGTACTGAATGTAAGGAAAAGGAGAAAAATCAGCAAATACTTGGCAGCAGCCTAAGGTATTGTGGAGACCAGGGAAAAGGTTAAGTCCTTTTGCATCTTCTTTTCATTGGATGGTGAGATCTGGGGGTGTACTTGGTATAGTTCTTGCTGGGATTATGGACTGCAGCAATGCGTGCTGTACCTGACAGAAACAAGAATAATAATTCAAGGAGCTGGACTGAAGTTTCCCTCATTGCATCAAATTCCTTCACTTGTATACTGCTCAGGCTGACAGAATATTTCAAAAAGATGCTGTAGCAAATAGCATTTCATTGGAATCCATTGGAAGCATTTTAATATAAGTTCAAAGAGAAGCAATACCATTTCGAGTCATTTGCACTCTGCTGCCTTGTTAAAATATCCGAAGACTGGTTTCCGCAACTGTAATTTGTGCATGAGCAGCGACTGGAGAATTTTTTCAGGAGAAGTGGAGATTATTGCAAACGAACCTGTTTAACCACAGTGCGTTCTATGGTATCAGCACAGTTTGGAGCCAGCTGACGCTACTAAGTGAGACACAGACATCTTTTTTTCTTAAGATAACAACCCCTTATAAACAGAAAGAAGAAAAGGTAAGGCAAAATTATTAACCAGCCACGTTTAATAAAGCTTATGATTTGTAAATATATTGGAGAAAGACTTTGCAATAACCTCAGCTATGGAATATCTCTGCTATATCTGTTATAATGCTGAAAATAAGTATATAGAGAAATCTACTCTTTTAGGATATAGTATAGGATTTTTATGAATGTATTCTTTATTGCCGTCCTCTGTTCTTTCAAAGTCAGCAAATAATATAATTAAACAGACGTCTTAAAGGAAATAAATGATGGAAGGTGACAGATATATTACAACTATGCTAATATGTGTGTAAAAGAGTTTAATTTGATGACTGTATAGTATTATGTAACGCACTCGCAATACCAACATCGGTTCTTTAGGACTCAACTTTATGAGAACAGTACATCAATCACCATTGCACTGCTGGAAAATATAATTAGCTAAACTCTTGCAGATTGCATCTAGTCTGATGAAATGAAGGGTAAGTGACAGGGTGTCAGGCAGACCTTGTATGGGTCACTGCTTTTGTTTTTTTTAGCATGACTGATATTTATATGATTGATATTTGTCACAGTATAGTATTTGTTTTTCTGGGAACAATAGCATATAACATATAGTGATAACCAGAGCATTTGAAATTAGGTGTTGTTCAGAAGCAGCTGGTATATATATTGAATATAACATTCTTATCCACTGAGACATTTAGGGGCAGATTTATCAAGGGTCGAATTGAAAAATTATATTTTTTCTAGGTTATTTTATTGTAATTCGACTAGGGAATAGTCTAAATTCAAATCAAATTTGAAAAAAATTTGAAAATTCGAATCGAGTTTATGGGAGTTTGAAATAACTCCCATCAACTCGAAAATTCATAAATGTGCCCATTAGTCTATGGGGCACATTTACGAAGGGTTGAATATCGAGGGTCAATTAACCCTCGATATTCGACTATAGAAGTTAAATCCTTCGACTTCGAATATCGAAGGATTTACCGCTATTCGGTAGGAATAAACGATTAAATCCTTTGATTCGAAGGATTTTAATCCATCGATTGAACGAAATTCCTTCGATCAAAAAAACCTTGGAAAGCCTATGGGGACCTTCCCCATAGGCTAACATTGATGCTCGGTAGGTTTTAGGTGGCGAAGTAGGGGGTCGAAGTTTTTTTTAAAGAGACAGTATTTCGACTATCGAATGGTCGAATAGTCGAATGATTTTAAGTTCGAATCGTTCGATTCAAAGTCATAGTTGAAAGTCGAAGTAGCCAATTTGATGGTCGAAGTAGCCAAAAAAACACTTCGAAATTCGAAGTATTTTTTATTCTATTCCTTCACTCGAGCTAAGTAAATGTGCCACTATCTATACATGTATAGTACATTATAAATATATATTTTATATATCACTAGGAAATCAGTAAGCACAGACACAGAAGTTTTATGATAAATTGATACCCAAGGTGCAACATGGCATGTAGACTTTCTATGTACCTCTATATTTATAAAATACTTAATAATGAGATTACCTTTTAATAACTACCTTTTAACCTTTGATGATGTGCATATATCTTACAAATGAAAAAGCCCATACATAGGAGACATTTTATAATCGTATTGCAATATCTATTTCTTTATATGTGCTATAATCTTTATCACATTGCCTAAACTGTTGTTTAAGAACATTTAAGAATTTAAGAATTTAAGAAATGTATTGCTATAACTTCAATAGAAAAGATTTTGTTAAAGAAAATAGCAAATCCATTTTCTACAGCTCAGCTGATGCTTGAGGAACAACATTTTAAATTGTCAATCCTCTACCCGTACCAAATAGTGTTCCAAGCAATTCACTTTTGAAAAGGTAGAAATAAGGCATTTTTGTATGGAATTGCAATGTTTTTCTTTTAATTAAAGTAAAGACAGAGCCACAATGCTAAATGCTTGTGCATGCTGAAAGTCTATGAGCTTCTGTGTGTGTGTGCTATGGTTATAACAGCATTTTAGTTACCATTTCAAGCAATACCTTTGATTCCCCACATATCCAAGTCACACAAATACTATTACTACTGCCCCCCTAAAATAAATTCAAACAAGTTTGTATCACCCGAGTAGCAAATTGTGTGTCTTTGGAAGAGGGTTATGAAGTAACTCCAATAACTAATAGGATCAAGATAGAAATGATTCCCTACCAATCATTTTTCTGGTCTTACAACAATAATTAAGTCTAAATTACACTCTTGTGTGATTTTCCAAATTCAACCATTCCTTGGCAAGGTACCGCATCCCAAGAATCAGGCAGCGTGTATGGAATAAAAAGCACTTAACATTTTTAAAGCACTTTAAATGAATTAGTTCATATTTTCATCATGTGGCTTGTATACTAACCATTGTATGTTTCCTCCTTTTCCTCCACAAAATGTTTCCTTCTCTGTGTTTGCTGCTGTGAAAAATTATTGAGGATGTGCAAGTAATGATATAAAAACAATAAAATGCAGGGTGTTTTCCTCTGCTCAGATGGAAAATAGTGGTGGACCAACCACCATTTCTGTGTGTCACCACTTCCCCCAGAGATATATGGGCAATGTGATGTCTAAAGCAGATGAAGTGGTGACAGGTGGTTGAGGGTAGGTGGGGGTGTTTGTATTGTCATTGTTTTTCCACTGAGAGCAGTCAAAATGTTGTATTAGATATTAGAGCAAGACCATAGAGACCACTGGAGTTATGCACTTACCTAAAAGCCTTACTGAAAGATCAAATAAATTATATAACATAAACACTAATGTTAAGATAATTTAATTGACAATTTTCCAAAATAATGCATAACAGTAGAGTGGCATGTATGGGCTTTGTAGTTATAAGGATGTTCACCGGTGGAATACATTATAAGATAGTGTGTGTGTATTATATATATATATATATATATATATATATATATATATATATATATATATATATATATATATATATATATATATATATATATATATTCTGTGAAAAGAAAGCTGTTGCACGCAAGGGACTTTTGTCTGAAGGTAAAAATTTAAGTTTTATTTAAAAATAAAAATAAATAAATAGATCTAAATAAAACTTAAATTTTTACCTTCAGACAAAAGTCCCTTGCGTGCAACAGCTTTCTTTTCACAGAATTTATATATACATATTCTGTTGGCACCAGGGCATGATCCTCCTTTGAAGTGTGTGCAACAGTCTTACAAGCTGTATATATATATATATATATATATATATATATATATATCAGCCAAACAGATCTGCACTCTCCTTGTTAACCCTTATGAGGTTCGCCCGGGTGCTGCTCCTGGGATTTGGATATACATAAAAAAAGAATGGTTGCGCACTCCTGGGACTTGAATTATATTGTATTTTATTTCAACATGGCAAAAAGATTGACGTTTTGGCTCCACTCTAGAGCCTTTATTAAGACAAAAAGTATATTATACATATTATATATATATCTTTATATATATATATATATATATATATATATATATATATATATATATATATATATATATATATATATATATATATATATATATATATATATATATATATATATATATATATTAAGTCCCACATACAAAATGCAACCTAAAGTATTTCCAGTAAGTATGCAGACTATTACAAAAGCCTTTTCATGTGTTTCATGTGTTTTATGTAAATGTTTTATAGAGAACATGGCGGATAGTCATTGTTCAGCTATTTGCCATTTAGCAATCATAGTTATTTACACTGAGATTTTTCCTGGAAAGAGTTTACAAGAGTTAAAGTTAGAAGGATCGATATGGAGCTGTAAATTAGTTTGGTTTTTTCCTTGTATTCAGTTACAGTTTTCATATTCCTACCATATGATAAATTATTGTCGTTTCTTTAAAGCAAATTCAGGAAGCTGAAAGGAAGGTGAAAAATGCATGTATGAATTTAAGGGTTAGAAAGTATCTCAAAAGACTTGAATGGGACTTCTATCAAGGCATTTACTGAGAAACTTCAAAAGAGGCTGGCACAAGCCTGGATCCATGAAGTAGTAAAGCTGGAGTCAAGTTGTAAAAGAGTTACATTTTATTTTCCATAATTAAGAAAAGAGACCTGACACATTTTGTGTGTCCCGGGGACACTTACTCATAGGCTAGACATTAAACAATACATACACAGTATTTAAAAGAGAAATGGCCAATGAGAGATGAGTAGACGGAGCCACCCGATGTGTCACTCGAAGAAAAGACTACATATCCCAGAATCCAATGAAATGGACACACCTCCCAGGCCTGGGAGGTGTGTCCTAATCCTGTTGTTAGAACACCTGCTGGGCTTAATGTTTGCTTACCATTCACATAGGGTGGGTTTGGGTGCATTCAACCCGAACCCTGCTCTTGTTACTTTAGGCACATCCACCCATAGCAAATGTTATCCTAGTGTTCAATTCTACATGTGCGTACTTATTACGGAAATGCTGTCTCCTATAGACTCAATTATAATCAAATAATCCAAATTTTTAAAAATGATTGCCTTTTTCTCTGTACTAATAAAACAGTAGCTTGTACTTCATCCCAATTAAGATATAATTAATCCTTATTGGAGGCAAAACCAGCCTATTGGGTTTATTTAATGTTTACATGATTTTGACTTAATCCAATTGATCCAAATTACAGAAAGATATATGTGTGGTACAAGAACTGGTCTTATTCCTTAACTTAACACCATGGATTTCATGACTTTTCTGTTCAATTATTTTTAGTATTCTAGTGCAGGTACAAACCAAGGAACACTTGTATAAATCTTACAGGTCTTTTTTCTTCCTTCTCCAAAAGGATGTTCAGTCAAGGACAAAAGCACTTTATGGCCCTTTAGAAAATATGTATAAATTGTGTATATATATATATATATATATATATATATATATATATATATATATATATATATATATATATATATAAACGTACAGTTCTGAATGGAGTGCTGAAACAACCGTGGAGATTATAGTGAATAAGAATAAATATGGATGGTTATAGGTTTTTTTCCAACAACAATGTTTATAGCTATTTTAACAGGAATGGCATGTTCTTCTTCTATGTTTTTTCATTATTTTGGAAGAAGACCTCATGGAGAGTTCTTTCTGGAACTATCAATCATGAGGACAGGTGCATCAAAGTTATGTTCACTTCTAAGTGATTTTTCTTATCTGTCAGTTTCAGCTCACAATTTCCATTATCTTAAACAGAAAAAAATGTATTTGGTAATATTGTTGTGTTATATAATTTTAGATTTATTACATTATCTTAGCAAACAAACTATTATTTAACTTAATATAAAGTGATGGTTTAATAGTTTCAAATCAAGTTGCATTTGGACACAGTTTGTGCTTTCTCCTCTTCAGTATGCAGGGAAATGACTGCAAATAATGGCTTTCAGCATTCAACTAGCTTGCATGATCAGCAAAATGTGCTAAGTTGTTAGACATCAGATTGGGCATTTCATAATGTGTGCTTGTGCTTCTTGCAGAAGTAATTATTTTGACCCAGTACAAATAAAGGTGTTAGGTATACAGTATGTCATATACATACATTTAAACATTGCAGTCAAATTGTAATACATATTGGCAGTTTATAGAAACTCTAAAAATTTTGAGAGAGAAAATATAAAGATAGCATTTTAACAGCTTCTAATAGGATCTTTATTTAGTTCTACATTATAGTGCATCTATCATTGTTTTTTCTGCATAGATACTGTATGTTGCAAAAAAGAAAAACTTACACTCGCACACCCTGGCCGTCCAAAATCAAACGAATCCCAGGTGCTCGATGATAGAGGAATTGGGCAACCTCAAAAACAGCGTAGACACAGAACACACCGGCACAACATGGGTAATTCTAGCAGGTTTAACCTTGCTCGTTTGCATCCGCAATAAACGAGCAAGGTTAAACCTGCTAGAATTACCCATGTTGTGCCGGTGTGTTCTGTAGATACTGTATGTTGCCTTTAATATATACATATACTGTATAATCTGTGGAATAAAGAATTACAGGGTATTTATAAACCTGCTGTGCACATGATGAGGCCTGAGGATGGATATATTTGCTGCTGCCATAATTTATATATATATATATATATATATATATATATATATATATATATATATATATATATATATATATATATATATATATATATATATATATATATATATACACAGTCCATTGCTTACTGTTTTCTTATTGATCACATCTTCATTTTCCTTGGAGGCTTGTTTCCTATTTTCACTTTTTCTACTCTTATTTTTCTCATAAATCTCACTTTTTATATCTCACAGATTCTACTATGGTTGCCAGCAAAATAAACAGTAGTTCTGAGTTTTTATCAGTCTGTGAGAGTAAAGTCCCTTTGCAAAAATAATAAGTATAAGAAGCTTTTCTTGGCTGCCTAAATGGATAATGATTTCAAGCTATTAGGGCATTGTTGACACTTTATTCACTTACTTTCTTCATGGCAGTTACCCTCAACTGAATTCTACAGGTTATTGTAGGCATATAAATTTGCACAATTTTAACTTGCTAAACACAAATTGCTTGCATAAATCCACCTGACCTACACAGTCCTTGCATCAATACCCATAGCAAAGGATCAGCATCAGCAACAAGCATTGTAATAGAAGGACTATAGAACATATGGAACAAGGAATATGCTTAAGTATAATCAAGAGGGTGGAGGCTTGTGGACAAGACATAATTGCTCTGCAAGGACCCCTAAACATTTTGGGCCTGATTCATTAATGCTTGTTAATTAATGCTTTAGCTCAGACTTTACAGTGCCTTTGGTATTTACAATATATTTATTGACAATTTATTTTTGTATTTGTTGCAGCATGGAAAATAATCACTTAATTACTTTCTCTCCAATGTGATATGGATCAGGGAGTCAGGACATGTACAAGTAATAATGCACAGCACTATTTCTGAGCAGATATTTCCCCATAGATCAGAATAGGCACTTCAAAGCAGTCAAACACATACCGATTAACTGACATGTATCAGCTTTCAATGCTCCTGACATTCATGATCGTTTCATTACATGGGGAAAATATTGTATTGCCTACAATCTTTCCGGATTCTAAATCAACCTCTACCAGTTGTTTGTATCTCTATAGTTTTTCCCAAAATCATTCATTGCTAGGGAATACAGTACAGAATATTTTCCACAACTCCAAATGAAAGAGTTTAAAGAACAGTAGTTTGATGACTGCCCCATAAAATAGCACACTCAACAGCTGCTGCAAGGTTTCCAACAATGATCTTTGTATTGCTGCCCATTCTACATAGGGCAATAACATATATACATTTTGCTCCATGAGATTACAATGTGTAGATACTGTGTTTTTAGATACTGTAAGCAGCATTGGATGACAACTGGAAGCAATGTGTCTGGGTAAAACTGAAAGACTTTGAAAATCAGGGAAAATGCTGAAATGCAATACTTTATATAGAAAAATATAATTTACATAAGACCAGGTCTGAATTTTAAAGGAGAAGGAAAGCTATGGAGGGATTTTATTGCCAATAGATTAGCTGCAATAGTGCAAACTAGAATGCTATATTTATTCTGTAGAATGTTTTACCATACCTGAGTAAAAAGCTCTAGAAACTCTCTGTTTGTTTAGAATAGGAGCTGCAGTATTAACATGGTGTGACATCACTTCCTGCCTGAGTCTCTCCCTGCTCTGGGCTCAGATTACAGTAGAAAAGGGAGGGGAGGGGGAGAGGAGCAAACTGAGCATGCTCTTGCCCAGGGCAATGAGGTTTAAGCTGAAGGCAGGAAGTCTGATACAGAAGCCCATGTGTACACAATAGAAGGATAGAAATGCTGTGTTTCTTTTGACAGGGGACTCAAAGCAGCATTACTTTGGGGGTGTACTGGTATATTTAGATGGACCTTTCTGATAAGGCTTACTTAGTTTTAACCTTTCCTTCTCCTTTAAGGATTCATTTCTCAGGTTTAAAACAACTGGAATTAAAATGTTAAAACCTCTACAGATGTACGGTACATTTGACATTTGCATTTTGTATACTAATATATACTACAACCTCATTACAATCTCACTACAATCTCATTTTGCAAGACAAAGTTTAAGCTAATCATCCAAAGAGGATTTACAAATGTAACCTATGGTAGTGTCATTTTCTGGATTGTTTTCATTATATTTAGGTTTTATAGTTAGTATCCCTGAAAGACATGCTGTAAAATACAATAGGATACCTTATACATGATGTGTGCAAATTGTATGAAAATTCCAGATTATATCTCCATAGGAAGCTAAAAGGCCCAATTATCTCCTTATCAACTTACTTAATCAAAATTAAAAATTAAAATTAATTAATTAAAAATTAAAATTGCAGTTGCATTAACTTATGTTAAACAAAAATCATTTCAGGGTTAAGGGAGACTGACTGCTTGAATACATGTTGCCAATTACTTCATGGGAAAGGTGAGCTAATGACTGAAGTCATAGATATTAAATGGACACAGATTTCCCAAAACATAGAGCTAAAAACCAAGCTTTTGCTTGTCTAAAATAAGATATATATAATGTAGTTTGCTATTACTCTCTACTTATATGAAAAGGTGAAATTACCACCAATAGTATGCTTATCATAAAATACTGTATAAATTCCCTACTAAGTTACTTCTACATACAATTTTAAAGATACAGGTATGGGACCTGTTACCCAGAATGCTCGGGACCTGGGGTTTTCTAGAACAGATATTTTTGTTATTTTTGTATACTAGAAAATCATGTAAGCATTAAATAAACCCAATAGGCTGGTTTTGCTTACAGTAAGGAACAAGTATATCTTAGTTTGGATCAAGAACAAGGTACTGTTTTATTATTACAGAGAAAAAGGAAATCATTTTTTAAAATGTGGATTATTTGATCATAATGGAGTCTATTGGAGAAAACTTTTCTGTAATTTGGAGCTTTCTGAGTAATGGGTTTCAAAATAACAGATTCCATAACTGTACTTGATTTACCTCAGTTTCACTATGGGATATTTCATGGTTAGGAAAGAAAACATTTTATGTTTTCTGTACTTAAAATTATCCTGATGTAACTCACTATGGTTCTGATCTAGACACAATTTAGCCTCAAATAACCTAAGAATGTTTATTCCAGCTGAATAATTAAATGATTCCGAAGCTGTTTTTGTCACACTGCTTAATTAATATCACACGCATGGTTGGTTGACAGAATACTTTATACATTTGATCACCCACCTCTAGTTCATCTTTATTCTATTGCTTACACTGCTTGGCTCTTCAGGCATGAGTGATAACACTGACTAAGAAGCAGTGTAGAAAACAAATGTTTTTTGGTGCAAAATTAAATACACCTTTATATAAGGACTTTTGTGTTAGTCTCTCCTTTATGTGCTGTCAACATAACGCTTAAGTACTGCTGTAAAAGTCCAATAGAAGCCTAAGGGAGAAAACACATCATTTAATGAAAATAGCTCTGAACTGTTGCCTTACTTATAAAGTAACATTGTTCAAAATAAAGCATACTACCTCTTTAAATGGCAATATCAACATTTAAGAACCACTTGTGAAAGATATAGCATCCAAGTGAGTAGAAGCAATTAACCAGTTGGTCATCTAGTCTGCCTATTAACAGGAGACCAAGCTTATATATTTTTATATCTGTATTTAGATTGTAGATTTAAGTAAAAATATTATAATATATAGGTATGGGATCTGTTAAGCGGAAAGCCCTTATGTCATTATTGGGAAGCCATATCCCATAGACTTTATTTTAGATATAATCAATCCTTATTGGAGACAAAAATGACCTATTTGCTTAAGTTAATGTTTAAATGATTCTTTAGTAGACTTAAAGGAGAACTAAACTCCCCAATAAAAAAATCCTCTACCTAATATTGTAGGTAGTCCCCCCTCCCTACTTCCCACGCATAGTTAGTTGCCATTAAATTGCACCTAAGAGTATACTCATGTATCGGCACAGTAAGTGCAGCTGAGATCATATGCGCCACCTTCCGGATCTCTGGTTTTCGTGTCTTCTTCCTTTCTGAAATTTCCGCCACTTTTGGCACTTTCTTATGTAAACTTCCAGTTTTCCTCCTTTCACCATCAGGCTCTGTTCTTTATTTATTACTATACTCTTCTTTAAACCATTCTGTACTTCAGGGTGCTGTTACTTGCTACTAAGTGACAGTAGATGCATTAAGAGATCAATATATACATTGTTTGTATTAAACACCTCTATACCTTCTATAAATGTATCATTGCTTTTATCTTATAGTAGCCATTGCACTCTTTCATCTCTCCATAATCATATATATCTTCTCTTGAAGGCTTCTTGTAATTGCATTAATCCTCTTACAATAAACCAACAGATGGTATATCTATGAAACTAATGACACTTGACCTTATGTAATAGATTTATAAGGCATTATTTATTATTCTGGAGGAACGTACAAAGTGTAAAAGAAAATTTCTGTGCACACTGTTATTAAGATGAGTTATGAATCATGCCAAATTCTTGTTTATGTGCCATAATGGGGCTCCTGATGACTGATTGACAGCTGATACTTTTAAACAAGTTTGTAACAGGTATGGGTGTTTTACTTGAAAAAAAAAAGGTTTCACGTTTAATTTGAAAAGGACTATTATACAGTTTTTTATATATGGGTGACAGGTCCCTTTCTCCATATTCAGGCTCTGCCCTTTACTTCTTGTTATACTTTAATTTAACACTACTGTATATTTAGACTGTAAGCCCTACGGGGTAGGGTCCTCTAGCCTTTTGTTTCCTTGATACTGAGCACTTAATCTGTACTGTAATTATATTTTATATATTTATGTGAATTGTATTTCTAATAATGCACTTATTGTTACTTTTTATTCCAATGACCCCTCGTTTGTTACTACTAATTTATTGTTTTGCTGTACAGTGCTTTGCCCTCGAGAGTGCTTTACAAATAAAAATATACATACATACTACTCTGCTCCTGAATGCTTCTAATTGCCATTGTGTATTTACATCAGTTGAGTAGTGGAGCCAGACCTTTTTCAAAAATAATGAGCCCTGAATCTGGCAGACACCCACTGTTTCCTTGTCCTCTCGACCTGCCTGTGTACATCTTCAATGCCTCCATAAAGGGGATACTAAGATAGTGGAGCCTTCTGTTAAAAAAGCTCATAGTTGAGGTCCCCTCATTGGCCTCTGCAGTTTATTCTAAGCAGTGATTAAAATAATAACAATAGAATTTAATTTTACTGAAACTGTGTTAATGGTAAAAAAATCAGGGCTTTGTAAAAATTGCAAAATAGACTTCTGATTTCTGAATGGCCATTTAGACATTACTACACTAGTTTTGGTTAGGTGATCTCACATATGCATCTTTGCAAAAGAATTTAAAAAGTCCTATGAGAATTACAATTATGGGAATTTCAGAATCAGCTGAGTTGTTTTGCTCACCTCTGCTTTTCAACTGGTATGATACAATTCTACATTTATGTAAATCACTAGAACAAAACTAATTTGTATGTTTGAGCTTTCCTTCCTTGATTTATTTTTCAATATGGTCATTCTTTTTTGCAAATTGGTAACCATGTCCAAGACTGTACCCCTAACTTAAGTTGTTGTCTAATCAATAAAGCATGCATTGGAAGAATTATATTTACATCCCTTGCATCAAACTCCCTCTTTCTGTAAATGCTGTTTTATCAGACTTCACAGTCCATGTCTGTCATTGGGCAATGGACCTAAGATAACAGGAATTATTTAATTTTTTTCATTGTTGATTTACTGAAAGTGAAATGTTTCTAACAATTGGCTTAATTGTTAATAGGGCCAAAGTGCATGACACATACTCACATTCTTAGGTTCATGTCTCCATAGCGGTGTATCTTTTTGCACAGAGCAAATGGAAAACTCTTCTTAGCTGACTTTACAAAATAAACATTTGCAATGCACTCAGTATACCTAATATACAGTATCACACAACTAAATTGAAACAGATACAAGTGCACACCATAGATAACATCACAGGGGAAATAAATACATATTGCTTTCTATTATTACAGGGATTTAAAACCTGAAACACATTATTTGTTGCCTAAAATACAAAACAAATAATGTTTTAATTTATAAAATGAGTTTTTTATTAAAATGTGGTGAAGAAAGAAAATATAATTGAATACCTGAACTACAGGACATATCAGACTGGTTCCCCAGTTCTATTACCAAAATAATTTCTTACACTATCACCAGCAGCTACTGCTCCACTCAGACTGAATGATATCAAACTGGTCAAGATGTCTTTGGTGAAGGGTGAAGCAGCATTTCTCCTCAGTAGTATACGAAAACAAGAACTCAGAAACTAAATTCCCCAGTATGGGTATAATATACTGTGATTTAGTATAAAGTAAAAAAAAAGTTGCACTAAAAAATACTATCTTACTAGTCCCTTTATAAAAGACATATTAAGTAGCCTCCAGCTTGAAATCAGAACATGAAAATTATTTTGCTCAACGTTTCATTCATATATATATATATATATATATATATATATATATATATATATATATATATATATATAAAGTCGCTTTGGTTACTGGCTACAAGTAGCATAGCTGGCAGGAGGTCTAGTTGTGCTTTAATCTAGGGCACTATCAGCAAGAAACTTCTATTTTCTATATGTGCTTTTAAGAGTTTACTTAGTTTCTCTGGTTTATTCCAAATACATGCTAGTAGTCTGGAAACTGGCACTACAAGGCTGTTACATTTTCTGGGAATACTAATCTACAACACATAATAACACACTGTGCATTAACGGAAGTAATTCTGTCATCCTGGTTTTTTTTTTAAATGTTATTTTTCCATAAAATGGCTAATAGAGATACTATGTGAAAATGTAAATTATATAAACAGTAAAATATAATTTATCGTACAGAATGTTCCTGTAAATTAAATCACATGGTGCTTGCAATTAGAAATCACTTATAACTATATAAGTAGATAAGTAGATAAGACATACAATATAAGGGAACAAGAAAAAGTGTCACAAGATCATACAGTAAAATTGAAACAATAACTAGAAAGAACAGACTACAGTAATGGAATATATTGCGGTGAGTTAAGAATTTAATTGAAGACAGATACCTTCACACTTCATCATTACCTTTGAAAGGACAGTATAACCTTTTTTGTTTAATGAATGTTTGAATAAGACACATTATATGGGTGAAATATTCTTTGGTTTATTCATGAACCCTCTCAGCTGAAACCACTAGCACATAATAATTACGTTACCTCTGACTAATGAAATACAGTTATATGTGTCTATAAATTCATTTACATCAGCACATTCATCTTTTTTTTTTCATTTTGAAAATGCTAAGGTTGCTTATCAGGCATAGTATATATTTGAAAAGTAGTTTATATAAGTATCCCAAAAGTTTGATGTAAAATATAACAATATACTAATAGTGTCATTATTTACAATTTCAGTTTGTCTTTGCTCTTAGCAACGTCTAATGCCAAGTCCTGACAACCTTTCCTAATGTAAATGCAGTAAAGTGCAATCTTTCAGATCATATACTGTACAACAGAGCCATTAACATCTGTGGTAACACATAAAGGTTAATTTATGAAATGCAAAGTGCAATTTTGGATGCAACACACTTTTTTACTCATAATGCAGTGTTTATTCCGCTTATTTCCAGCTTATTTTGAGTTGGGTCCATTGCAGTTGAGCCTGATGCTTCAAGATGGACACAACTACACTTGTGTTTGATGCAAGTTAACAGAAAGGCGGCTGCAGCATTTCAGAGCATGTGTTCAAAACATAATTTGCATCCAATTCACCAGGCACAAGAATGGTGTGTCTTTTGACACAACTTACTATGGGGTGGTTCCCCAATAAACCATCCTAGTTGAGCATCATTTATCAGAAGAGTCAGGGTGGATGCTTTGGCAACCATTTAGAAGTGAAGGAGTATGTTTGGAAGTAATTTATTGGATTGAAGAAATCTGCACTCTCCCTGGTATCCAGTTCAGAGTTCTTACACTCGTAGGTATATTTGTAAACAACCCCCTCTGAAGTCCTATTTAATGTGTAGTAATGGCTCTCAACACCAATTGACATGCTGTGACTTCTCTCTGTAGATGTATCTTTCATGCTTATGACAGAGAGGGAAACTATGAGGTTAAATAGTCAAAGTGTGTGTTTGGGGGGGGACTTAAGGACAAATATTTTGAGATTTAAGGTGCATGCTTCTCTGTCCCCCTGTAAGCAGTGTGCCATTTATATATATATTTTTTATCTTTAAGTTATGATAACAAGAACACATACGGGACTAAAGAGGTTTTTCCTTTATTTTCATAAAAATATAGTCAATTCTCTCCGGGTTGCAGAGTTGAGTTTCAAAAGCTAAAAAGATTATTTCACACATTAGTAATATTCTGTAAAGGTATTTGATTTATTTAGGCTGCATGTATGGAATGATATTGCAATCGGGGTTCATGGGAGCCACATATATTGCGTGGCAGATGATAAAAATACGACCCTTGTGCTCTCTCCAGCACATTTTAGTTTGCGTTTAGTATGTTTCATTGAACATTTATGCACATTTCTATGCTTATCTTTAAGATGGATAGCAAAGAATGAAATGGGAAAGCAGATCCTGTACCAGAATCTGAAAGGTGTTGTGTCTTTAAAATAGAGTGTGCCTTTGTACTTCTTCCATTGAGAGTTACGTTAACAAATTAAAATTGAATTGCCAGTATGTTAAAATAAATATAATTCCTGTATTTCTTTTACCAGTTAACTGTCTGCATACAGTGCAAGAGTACAAGAATACTAATGTAAATGTTTAGGCCAGAAAAACAGTGTAACATAAATGGAATATTTATAAAACCATATTATGGGCCTTCATTTTTGAGATGGCTTAGAGCAGTGGTTATCACGCTCCTTTTTAGTTCAATCCCCACTTGAAGGTCTAGCCTTTAGTCAGGAAATTAGTATTTTAGCTCATGTAATAAGTACAGATATGGGAAATAGTGTATTTGTTGTTCAGCAATAGTTCCAAGAATATCTAGGACATCAAGTAAATATTTTCCCAAATCTCATATAATTGTTTTTGAAGCTAAGCTTTCAAGTGTATTTAACATCAACATCAACATTTTGCATGAAAAAACTCAGCAAAAGCTTTTTTTCTATAGAAGTGAATGGGAATTGTTTTTGAACATTTCTAGCAAATTTATTTTATCCCTCATCTGAAAATCTATTATCTAGAAGGCTCTGAAACAGGATGGCCATCTCCCAAGAAGTAATTCTAATTGTTAAAACTGATTTTGTTCTGTGTTTTATTGGTGACAAAACAATTCTAATGCATTTATTTAATGCTCAAATTATTTTAGAAGACCTAAGGTATGCTGATCCAAATGACAGAAAACGCCAGGTTCTGAGAATTATGTATAATAGATCCTGCACCTGTTTTTTTTTTCTCAGCATATGAACAGTCAACATTTTCATTCTCATTAGAAATTGATGGAACAAAGGGATTTTTTTTTTGTGTGTGGCTTTTTCTCCACAGCAAAATATGCAACTGGGACAATTCTACCCATGTCTTTTTTTTCAAGTAAGCATAGGTTTTTTTCCCTTAAATTCAAAAACTGATAAATATGCTCCAGGAATAAGTCACCTTAGTCTTACATATATTGAAATACCACAACAACCTTCTATTTGTACAGTATGTGAAAATTCCTTTTATACAGAATTAAGGAACTGCTTTACATCATTTTTTGCTTTCTTATTTTCTTATTCACTGGACACATAACTAATCTTATTTAGCTAAGTGGTGAGTTTGGTTTAGAATTTAAATTATTAAACTAACCTATGATTAAGTCGCACAGCTAATTAATTTTACAGTGTATTTAGAATCTCTTTATAGGCCCATGGGATCATTTTTTTTCTTTTGTTTTTGAAAAAATTAGGTAGTGGTAAGGTTTGTATTCACATTTTGCAAAATAAAATACTTAACTGGAAACTTAAATACAAAGCATAATCTCAAAGGCTATTGTGATACTATAATCTACTTTATAATAGATATTGGTATACAGTAAATCATTTATGTGTGCACTGGGTTTCATTTGGAGGGGTTGAACTTGATGGACTTCTTGGAACCTGGAGTTTTCCAGTGAATAGTGTTTCTCATAATTTGAAGTATTTGTCTTAAAATCTACTAAAAAGCTTGAACATTAAGAAATCAAACAATTATTTTGCCATCAGCATGGGTTTATGCTGGGTTTATTCATTTCAATCATGAAGTATTGTCTTGTTTTTATTTATTTATTTGAAAGGAACAGCTGTTTCGGCAAGAATTGTTTTTTTAAACAATACATTGTGGGGAAAGACTTAGAGCATTCTGAAAAACAGATCCCACACTTAATGGAAAAGGAAAGGCACGGAAGCAGATTATTGTCAATAGATTAGCCAGAAAAGTGCAAGCTATAACACTGTTTATTCTGTAGAATGCTTTACCATACCTGAGTAAACAGCTCTAGAAGCTCTCTGTTTGTTTAGGATAGCAGCTGCCGTATTCACTTGGTGTGACATCACATCCGGCCTGAGTTTCCCTGCTCAGTCATAGCTCTGGGCTCAGATTACAGCGGGGAGAAGGGAGGGGCAGAGGAGCAAATTGAGCATGCTCAAGCCCTAGCCCTGGAGATTCAAGCTGAAAACAGGAAGTCTGATACAGAAGCCCATGTGTACACAATAGAAGGAAAGAAATGCAGTGTTTCTTTTGACAGAGGACTCTGAGCAGCATTACTTTGAGGGTTTACTGGTGTATTTGTATAGAACTTTCTGATAAAGTTTACCTAGTTTTAGCCTTTCCTTCTCCTTTAAGAGATATATTTGAAGCTTGTGAATAAATGCATGTCCACATATGCAAGGGTATTTTTCCAATACTGCAGCTGGAATAACACTGTTTTCAATTTTTGATAGTTACCAAACCCATTTCTTATTACCAATTTTGATTTGTAATTAGCAAGCACTTAGGTTATTTAAGTATAAAGCAATTCTCGCAGTCCATAGGAAATAGTAAGAGGTGCGACTTTTAGGGGGTTATTTAGTAAACTCGATTTTTTTTAGCATTATTTTACAACTTCGACCAAACTCCCATCCACAATTTTACCTTATTTGTCAATAAAATAATTTGAATAACTCCGTGTTGGAAAAGACTCTATAAAATCTGGAAAAAAATTGAAATGTACAGATTTGATGCCTGAAGACTCCCAAAAATGACACATTTTTAGGATTATTGTGTGAAACCCAGCACAGATCATGATATTTTTTAAGTGTAAAAGGGACATCTGCTGTTGCCTTCTACATGACCTCAGCAGGTTTGAGATGGAGTATTATCTGGTTTAGACATTTAGCAGCCTCGGGGTATAAGAATTTTTTTCCACGAAAAACTTTTTTCCCCTTTAAAACACCATTCAGAAAAATTTACTTTAGTAAATAACCCCCTCAGTATTGGTCTAATTACCTATAGCAACCAATCAAACAGGTGATCAGTAAATTGCTGCTGATTGATTTAAATGCTGATGCCTAATACTTTCTGGTACCATAGCACTAGGGAACACTTTTCTAACAGTCCTGAGCCGAAACGCGTTGATACACCATGCACCAATAAAGGATTTGTTGATACACGCTGGATGGCGACTGCTGTGAGTGCTTTCGTGGACTGATTATATATATATATATATATATATATATATATATATATATATATATATATATATATATATATATATATATATATATATATATATATATATATATATATATATATATATATATATATATATATATATATATATAGACTTTACCACAAAAAAAAAACGCACTCCAAGGTCTTGTTAAGGTGAAGAATAAAGTGAAAATTTTATTTCAACGTTTCGGCTCACTGACTTGGGCCGTCTTCAGGAAGTTATGACCAGCACCCAGGCAGTTGCCTATTAGGGGTTGTGAGTGCACCACAATTGACTATATATATATCTTTTTCATTTAGTTAGTTTTACAGAAAAGAACAAAAATGTCCCTGATCAGACAGAATATGTTGTATTAAATGAATGAATGTGAATACAAATCAGTCAGAACAAGTACGCGACAGAAGGCAGAATGCACAGTGACTGCTGCTTCAGAGATTTGCTTCATTAGTCAGTGGAATCTCACAGATATAAGTATATGGATCTTGCATGTTATGCTTCATTTTGCAGTATACATTGGTCAGCAGATATCTTCTTTTATACATTAACAGAGTTTAACAGGGTCAGCTCCATTCAGGACATTTTGCAGATTTCTTTTATGTAATGTAAAATAAAGGCAAATGGGAAACAATTCATAAATTAAACATGTGAATGAATATTCAGTATCCTAGGAAACATTACAAAAATATTTTTTTTCCTGAAAAAGTAATTTTACATTGATGCATAAATGAAATAGCATGAAATGGCCAAACTGATTGTTACCCCATTTATTATTAGGGTTTATCCTACATTTTTCTTTATTCTCTAAGTATATGTAATGAAGCTGCATTCTGGTTTTCTTCCAAAATTTGTAATGACTCCACTGCTGCTTTCACTAACAAATCCCCTTCTCTGGTTAAACATAGTGTAGGGGTGTCTCAGGGTTCAATATACGGCCCTCTGCTGTACTCCTTGCACGCTCTTATGTGGATCCATTCGGGTGCAGTTATGTGATCAGTTACGTATCTGGAAGCTAATGATCCAGAAAGTTTCGAATTACAGAAAGGCCATCTCCCATAGAATGCATTTTATTATTTCCCTAAAATAATAAAATAGTACCTTGTACTTGATCCAAACTCAATATACTCAATATAATCAATCCTTTTTTGAACAAAATCAACCTGTTGGTTTTATTTAATGTTTATATAACTTTATAGCAGACTTAAGGTATGAAGATCCAAATTAAGAAAAGCCTAGGTCCTGAAAAGTCTGGATAATAGGTCCCATATGACAATCAGACCCATTGTTTTGCATCCTAGTTTTCTCCTCCTGAATGAATCAATGCCACCTAAAACTAAACCTAGCTAAAGCAGAACTCAAAGCTGTTGCTTCTCCTCATTTTACCATTACTTCTGATAGCATGACCATGACCCTGTTGATTTGGTATCTGCCTGGGAATTAGCTCAGTGTCACTGCCAAAAGCCCCTATCCTGGCTGCCTGTTAAGCAATAGATAACATTCACTCCTCTGCTCCTCACTGCATTTTTTTCACGTATTTCCCCATACTGTATGTACCTGACTGGCTCCTGTCCTCTCAGAGTCACCATCTCTTTACATTATCCACACTCACTGCAATCTTATTTATTAATATAAATATAAACCACAACACAATGCTACTAGGTTTATTTAATGATTAAATGCTTTTCTAATAGGTTTAAGGTGTTGTGGTCTGAATTATGGCAAAACACTCTTACACAAAAAGCATTCTAGATAATAGATGCCTAGATAAAAAAACATAAAAAATAAATAAATAGGTGCACCGCCCTGAGCCCTCAGCACGGGGAGCGGACAAACTGAAAAACCAATTAGGAGTAGGCACTTAATGAAGGCAAATTTCCACCAATAGCCTATGATTAAGTGTTTATGACCCGAAAAACGTAAGGCTGTTGGACACAATAAACTTTCTTCACTTTGAACTGTTTGCCGAGTTGGAGTTTGCCTTCATTGAGTGATTGCTCCCAATTTGTTTTTCAATACTGCATAATTCCATTATTGTATAAAGGCAAAAAGCCATAAGCCAAGTGCTTTTTAACAGGACATGGTTCTCCAAGAATATCTTCATTTTTATATGCTTTATTAAAATATACAAGAACCCACTGAAATGTATTGCAATTAGTGGGACTGAAAAACATCCTGTAAAATTCTAAAAAATTTCAATTGTGGAAAAAATTGACTGCACTAATATATACAGTATACCATTCTTTGTAGGAAAATCATTTTTACTCTAGGTAATACTCATAAGGATAAATATTATAGCATAGAAACTTACGTTACTAACATTAAATGAGTGAGAGCATTAGAATACACTGCTATGCTGTTATGATATTCCTGGCTCGCAATATAATTCTTTTTTACAGGTTATCAGTATGGCTGTTCATTTAATAATGTAAGAGACATAAAATCAATAAATATAATTTAAGCTCTTTCACCTAAGTCATTGATGCTAGTTATTATTATTTATGCATTATATGTTTTCTACTGCATGTAAATAGATGCACCATTTCTAAATTTAATTAGATGTTTATTTTATTTAATTTTTCTTAATCTATCTAAATTCATATATTGCACACAAAAAACATTGTCAAAACTGTTTTCCCATATGGGGGAACCTTGTTTATGACAAAGCTCAGCATTACTTAGAAGCAAATTATTTTTGTTGTTAAATTAGTATTGTTGTTATAGAAAAAATAAAAAATTCACTGATTTTTGATCTGCAAAACTACAGGAAAATTATGGATTTTATACCTGCCACCTGGAGGGATGATTTGCTTCTGACTGTAAGGGGCAGATTTATCAAGAGTCGAAGTGAATTCGAGGGAATTTTCGAAGTAAAAAAATTCAAAATTTGAAGTAATTTTTTGGATACTTCGACCATCAAATAGGATACTATGACTTCGAATTCGATTCAAAGTAAAATAGTTTGAATATTCGACCATTGCATAATCGAAGTACTGTCTCTTTAAAAAAAACTTCGGCTTCAATACTTCGCCAAATTAAACCTGCCGAAGTGCTATGTTAGCCTATGGGGACCTTCTAGAGCAGTTTTCCAATTTTTTTGAAGTCGAAGAAAAATCGTTCAACTGATCGCTGAAATCCTTTCGAAATGTTCGATTTGAATGATTTCATCAGTCAATCGAACAATTTTACTTAGACCGCAAATGGGCAAATTCGATGAAAAAAAACGTAGACTTCGATAGTCGAAGTAATTCAATTCGATGTTGAATTTCGAATTATTTTTAACTTCGAAATTCGACCCTTGATAAATCTGCCCCTAAACGTCTATTATCATCCTATCTCTTACTAGCAAGGCCTAGGGACAAGACAGGGAACCTACGGCCTAAGAAATATTCAACAGTCCTCTCTTTAATATGTAGTTAAATAGTGCTTTTAAGGTTAACTAACATGTCTGAATTTTACAAGCAACACTGAGGTTTTGTGTGTTCTAAAAACCGAACAGGGTCTGCCCCTCCTTATACTGGCCTATATATTGCTGCTTTTTCATAGTCAAGAACCTTTTAGGGACTTTTAGATTCTGGATTTTCATTTGCAGTACATATTGCAGTACTTATTTATGAATAAGATGCTATTGTTGTGAAAGGGACCACTCTCCTAATTTATGGATCCATGTTACATTTTATGTAAAAGTACCCTATGACCTAAAATTACCATTTTTACTAGAAAGGAAAGACCATGGAGAATGGCATGATATTTATTCTAAGCCCTCATGCAAAAACAGTGCTCCTATCAGCAGAAAAGTGCACCGGCCCGAGGTTATACCAGTGAGCACCACGGAGTGATCCTCTTCCGGCATCTTCTTTCTTCAAATTTCCTGGGGCAAACGCATGCGCAGTTGAAAGAAATAGCAGACTTTTTAGTTAAAGTTCGGCTTTTCGTTCTAATGCGCATGCGCAGCCAGCAAAGGAAAGAGGAAGACGAAAGAGGATCGTTCCATTGTGCTCACTCGTATAACCCCAGGCCAGTGCACTTTTCTGCTGATAGGAGCTCCGGCCTGGGGTTTCAGGTTAGTAAATACAATCAATTTGGGGTGCCTAACATTTGGCCCCCCCAAGTGTACAAAGCCTTTCCTTCTCCTTTAAGGGAAGTAAATAGAAGTATAAGATGGCGGTATGTTGGATCCTAGGCTTGCTAGTTAAACATAAGCTGTATAAAATGACATAATTAAACCTATGCCTGAATTTAAAATAGAAAGAATTACATTTATTTGCAATATTTAACACATGCGTTTTAATGTCATGTAATTGCTCTTATTGTTTTGGAACACGGAAGCATTTTCCTCTGTAATCAACAGGAAATGGCAGACTTTAGACACACTCCTTTATGTGATGGTAAAAGTAGTTTGTGTATATATTGTGACTGGATTATATTGTACAGGTAAATGTACATTTCAGTCTAATGCAATATAACACTTTCAGTTGAACTAGGGAAGTTTGTCTACATTTTCCTTATGTAAAGTATAGAATTTGTGTTACCAAAAACATAGCTGCTTCTCTTTATGTAGAAAATTGTTCTGTGAATTTATGAAGACGCAGAGAAACATACACCCATACAGCCTGTGGGTAAGGAGGTAACATCTCTTGTGCTTTAAAAAGTTCTTTGAGAATGAAAAAAATTCTGTTGACAACAAAAGGGATGCAATACAGCATAAAAAGAAATAACACAGGATCCAAATTAATCAACATTTCCATGTTATTACGTAAGGGAAATTCCAGGTTAATATCGAAACATTTGTGTCTAATACAGGGGAAATGTGCATCACAGATACATTTATGAGCTATGGAGGTTATATGAGTAGGTATGTATGCCATCAGACCAGTTATATGTGTCATGCATCAGGTGGGAGCTACACAAAGATGGGGTAACACCAGACTATCACAAAGGTGCTCAGACACAGAGACATACACATATTCTGTTCTCCAAATAACCCTAAAAGGATCATGGAAAAATTAACCCATCTGTCCAGCCCCAGCTGTGGATATTATTCTACATTGTTTAAAATAAATAATTGATATTCATCATTCACATATAACCCTTCATTTAATTATAGCTTTTACAAAGTGGTGGTTAATAATACTCTAATTGTGACATTGAATATGTCACCTGGCAACTGTTCATCAAATGCATTACCTCTGTCAAAACAATTGCTCATCTAGCAATACATTTGCCTCAGCAATTATGTTTCAGAGAGAAAGAGTGGCTGCTTAAGCCATTATACTCTTAACGCTTGCACAATGGTCCCTAATTTAGTTCAGGCAATTAGATCCTAAGTAAGATATCTGGGGACCGCATGAATATGCATCTCTATGACATGTAGTTCATAGGTTTAAACATCAAGGGTGACTTTTAACCAATAAATTAAAATGCAACGGCCCATATGTGTCTGACTCAGACACTGACGCCAACAAAAGCAGATTTACAGACATAACCGGTAGAGAAATGTTGACAATATCTAGCAAGCACACACTAATACAGAATTCTATAGGCAGCACACAAGGAGAGCTGGGTCAGGTCCAGACATACAAAAGCAGACTTGGGGTCAGATTGATAAAAGTGTGAATTCTGACATCACCACAGAAAACCTCACCCACTATCTATTCATTCTTATGGGATTTTTAGACTCATATTCATCAATGGGTGAAAGTTAGATAAATACAATTCTAAATATCCTATAGGAAGTGGGTGTGGTTTTCTGTGTTGATCTCAAAATTCACACTTTGATAAATCTGCTACTTTGGGCAGTACCTGTACACATATGTACATTGGCAGGCGTACATATACACAAGCATTCGAAGATTAGGACAAATTATGAGCTTTACTGATAATAAACGTTAATGCTGTTACCTTATACCAAGCCTGCTGCCTGCAGAAACTGCTCCTCTTCCCCCCAGTTTAAATCCCCGTACAGCTGCACAGGGATTGACTAGACTTTTGGGCGAATCCCTCTAGCCTATCCAATCCATGTTCAGCTGTACCGGGACTGAAACACCAAGATCGTATCTACAGGCAGCAGACTTGAAACAGAGATCCCATTTGGGTCAGAAACTCCATGTGGGGCAAGCGCTCTCCATTACCCCTATTTGTCAACGCCCATGGTTGTATACACCTTTGTGTGCCTATAGAAACACATTCACGGATATCTATATAGTATCTCTGTTTAGCTACAGCTTTTTACCACTTCTGCACTAGAATTCCAACATGCCAAAAAACACCAATGGCAGTAGTTTTCCCATGATTTTTTTTTGCCAAATAAACTTGTTTTTTGTACCATAAAAAAAGGGAAAAAATGCCTGCTCCAATGCATTCAACAGAAGAAAAACACCCTTTGACTCCAATGCATTTGGCGCAAGAAAAAATGCAAAGTGAAAACGAGCGTTGACCCAAATGGATTTGTCGGTTGAATCACTATTTCTCTAACTCGCAAGTGTTAATAGCTGGTTGTACATGTAAATATCAGGTCAACTTATCTGTCATGATTTATATCATTTAAGCTTAGAATAATTATAATCATGACTGCTAATTTCCACTTGTAGCGTTGTACTGGGGAATTATTCTCAAAATCTGGAAACTCCCACAGAGACATTATCAAGAACAATAAGGTAATGCGTTAATGGCACTGAAAGCCAGCACTACACAATATGCCCTGTGACATTGATGACTACATTACATCAACCTTCTGCTAAAGTGGATCTTGCTTCCAATGAAACTAAGTTTAGATATCTGTATTTAATATGCTATCTAGCAACATACCCTTTCAGTAATGTACACTGGAGAACTGAGAAATATATTTTATATATATATATATATATATATATATATATATATATATATATATATATATATATATATATATATATATATATATAGATATATGTTTATATGAAACTGCATTGCTATGCCAATGTTTGTATGTCAAAATCATATTTATAATGCTATGATGTGTGTGGTTGATCCTCTATGCAATAATTTATTTTATGCTAGTGGCAGGTTTTTTTTGTGCTGCTAATTTAATATATATTAAACATCATATGAGAAGGAAAGGATCGAAAACACAATTTTCCTTTAAAATGACTCAATATTTATTTCAAGGAAAACGTGTTCAACTTCAGCAATCTCATAATAAAACTAATTGCTCTGAATCTGTAAATGTTATTTATTATTAAATATATTTAAATTATGTAAAAATAATGTTGGAAATTACAGATTTTAGCAGTTTTATATTGTAATTACAGATCTTTTTTACCTAATTATTTATAATTAGTGATGGGCGAATCTGTGCCGTAAAATTTGCAAAATGGTGAAAAATTCATGATACGCATTGAAGTCAATGGGCTTCAAAATAATTTTGACGCACGTCAATTTTGATGCAAGCGAAATTTTTTGTCGCTTGCAATTTTTTTTATACGCACGACTATTTGTCCAAATACATTAAAATCAATTGGCGTCCAAATAATTTTGACTTGCGACCATTTTTATGCACGCGAAATTCGCCGCAGATTCGTATCTGCCGAATTTATTCACCCATCACTATTCATAAGGTATTTTTCCACTGAAAAGGAACAATTTTATAAAGTTATATCTATAAAATGCATCTCATACAAGTATTGTTCACCTTCTCCGTCTGCACGGATGTACAGTAATTTGTTTTACATCATAAAAAAGAAGCCCTTACTGAGAATGTGTGGGTTGTAGTTCTGCATAAGAGGCAATAAAAAAAAGTTGCAAAGTTTGAACAGAATTGATAACCTATAGCAACCAATTAACAAGATCTTCTTATGAAGTCATTTGGCCAATATAAGTTCTATGAAAATGAATGAAAATTGTCTTCCTTTCATTCTATCTGTTGTTTCAGTATTCTTTTTCATTTGACTTATAATATGGTTGAATGTTTTTCTGAGTAAAAGTTTATTTACTGATGTTACTCTAAAACCAGATACTATTCCTCAACAATTAATTTATCAAAATCCGAATTTTTCTGAATATATAAATTTAAAAAAGTCAGACCAAACTATGTGACCTTTTTTATTAATAAAAAAGCACAATTTAATCGGATTGGGACAGACTCGATAAAATCAAGTGAAAATCCGAATTGTATTTTTGGGGCCTTTTCCCAAAAACCCCGAATTTTCAGATTTTTAGCCCAGCGCAGACCACAGAAACTTCCAAATAGGATAGGGACCTCTCCCACTGACTTATATTGAACCTCAGCAGGTCTGAGATGCCGTAGTTTCGTTTTTTTTCCCCTAAACATTCTGTTTTTATAGTAAAAAAAACTTGAATTCCTTGAGTATTTGGCATTCGAACTTAGATAAATAACCCCCTTAATGAATTAAGACAGTGTTTTAACCAGGGGCTTCTAGGGGTACAGGAGCACAGATGTTCTATTGGAGCATAATTTGTAGAAAACAGAGGATATTCCCCTAGTCCACTTTCACATTATCACAGGGCAATAGACAAAGTAGTACTTACCCTACATCATTTTCAGAACGGCCTGATACATATTTGCCTAATTCTGATTAAAAGCTGAAGCTATGCACTTCTGAAGGGATGACATAGGACACATGTCATACAGATAAACATATCTAGTATTACAGGCTAGGTAAAAGGTCCTCTGCTTCTTTTATTATGCCTTAATGTACCATATTGCTGGTATCCAGTCTATATAATAATTTTGATGATTTTAATCTTTCTAAACTTGAACTTCCAAGGAGCCTTCTATGTGCATAACAGTAAACTGCATGTTTATTTATGTGCAAGTAGCTGTGGGTGTCTTCATGTGTAAAAATAAATAGTGAAGGCAAACTCATTTTTCTGGCTCTTATACTGTTAGAATTTTTTATGACATATTTTAGGTTTGATAATCAAAAGACTTTTATGGGGGAATGTTTTGTTGTGCAAATATAATGTTAGCAACCATGTTTGCATAATTTTTGACGGATTAAAGACCTCAACAACTTCCTCGCAAAAATTGCTTTTGCAAACGTATGTAGTTTATGTAATAAGATTTCAAAATTGCAAACCATTTTTTGCAACAAAATATTTAACAAACTCCAGAGCAGCTGTTAAAGGTTCACAATGCAGATTTAAGCTTCACATGCATTAAAAGCCCAATGAAGAATATTGCATTTGCGACATGTACATTTTTATTCGCAAATGTTTGCGAATTTTATTACATTACCCGCTTAACCTTTTAAAACTTAAGGCCTGGATAACAGGTCTTTTTCAAATAGGGTCTTTGTGGTTTTAAACGTTGCCATCTCTTTATGTAGATGTAGAAAGGACTGTTTTATTTGGCAATTGCTTTCTTTGAATGCATTGCAGGTGGAAAGCCTTCCTTTACAATGTTGTATGATTTATAACTAGCAGTGTAGAATCCAGACCAGCCAAGCACTATTATTTAAATGCTGTTTTCATTATGGCTTCATTTTCATTCTTTAATGTATTTGATTTTCTCTAAATCTGTATGATGTGGAATAGTTATAATTTTAAACTCTATTGAAGATTCTTGAAACATCCATTACTGGCTTCTTTAGAAAAGTAATATTCAATCAATGAAAAGTAAAGCACTTATATCTATTAAGTTCTATTTTATTTGAGCTTTTCCTGGCTTTTACAGTTGTGTCTAGCTTCACATTTTAGCAGTACATCTGTTTTATTTGGCAGCAGGGCTGCCATCAGAAATCATGGGTCCCTGTACAACAACATTTTCTGGGCCCCCTGGTCCTCGTCCACCACAGCCTGACCCCCAAGCCCCATCCAAGATCCCGCCTGCTCTACATCACAGTAAAAGGGCCACACAGACATCAGTGCTAAAAACGGTAAACACACACACAGGTTATAAAAAGCCATTAGTGGTCAGGGCCCCCCATAAGTTAAAAAAAAATTGTTGGCCAGGGCCCCCCTATAAGTATAAAAAAAAATTGGTGGCCTGGGTCCTATTAAACATCCACTCTCTTAAGGGGGGGCCCGACTAATCAGGAAAGTGTAGCCCTGTAAAATGCCGGGTCGACTGAACTCCCTTTGCGCCCCGCTGAAGCCGGCCCTGTTTGGCAGATTAGTTCTGGTAAGCTTTCCGCCCTGGAGTAAGCAAATGTACCAGTCAACAAAACCCTCCCCCCAGCTGTGTAGGAGTTGGGTGCTTAGAGAGCAAACCCTGCAAGTACTATAACCACAACTCCTTTAAACACTAAAATACAACATAAATAAGGTCTTTATTTATGGCTTTTAATATATTTTAATATAGATGAGTTGTCAATCACTTGGACAAGGTTAGCAGTTGTGGTTACACAAGGATTGCTTGACAAAGCTTACTGACACATTGCTGAATGACAATCACCTGTCTCGCAAGAGTACCCACTGGTCCAAGCGATTCAAATCAATAAAAAGCGATTCTAGATATTCCTGTCTGTGGAGCTATTAAACACTGAGGCAGTAAAGCCCTGGATCATGCAGTGTGCCTTTCTCCTATACAAGTAAAATGTTATTTCTGTTATTTTACTCGGTGTGATTGTGTTGTTCCTTGGTGTGTATGTGTATATAAAGCTTTAAAACTTTCTAAATCTGACAAAATAAACAATTGTTAGGTACTGAAATACAAGTCTTTATTTGTGCCTGATTAGAAATGGCACTTGACTGAAGTATGCAATAAAATATTTTGATACTTCAAAAACAGCTTGAAATATGCTTGAATTGTGCCATGCCATCAACTTAAAGTCCATTATCTTGTGCAAAGCCAGACAGAGCAATAAGAAGGGGAGAACTAATTCAAAAATGCATGTCTTTATATTTAATGCAGATTATTGTTTAAGAACATTTCTTGAACTATAAACTTCAGTCTTCCATCCCTCAACAAGCTGCTGTTATGGAGTTCCAGTTTGACTACCACGGTATTTGCCTTGAACTCTGCTATTGTCTGAATAAATCCCACCAAGGAAAATGTAGAGTAGATACTACTTTAATGGCTAGCTTAGCAGATTTTAAAATGCAAGGTCCATGCTTCATGCATGTGTCAGGAGCAATGCGGAGCGCTCCTGCTCCCATCCGCGGAGAATCCAAGAAGGCGGCGCCCATGGTTGATGCATGGTTTCCGGCACCACAATGTGCAGCTTTTGGCGCCGGCGCATTGACATCAGCGTGCAAATGTGTGACGTCACAATGCCACGTTTTGGCCCCAAATTCAAAATAAAAGGACACCCAGGACACCAGTTCAATGCCCGACTAAAGGATTTGTTTCAAGCATTTCTGGGTGTTCCTAAATTCATGTCTATTGCATTCCTGGACTTTTGACGCTGCCTGTACCTTGACTTTGCTAATTATCTGTCTTCTGAACTACTGCCTGAATTTGACTACGTTTGTTCCTGAACCCTTGTCTGTTACTGTGAACTTGGATTTTGGTGTAAAACTTCCTCCTTGGTCCGGACTTCCCCCACTGAGAGCCAATAGGCCCCCTGACAGCATGGCATAATACAGAAACTGAAGAATAATTAAATGAAATCCCTCTGCAGAAGCTAATTGAATTAAAATTTAGTTATGCTGTGAGCAGTCAAATTTGCATTTTATAATCTACAAAATTAGCCATTTAAAGGTATCCCTTACTCTACATTTTCTTGTTTTGATCAATGTCTAACACAGTACAACACAACCTACCCAGTGAATTTTGTAGAATCAGTAGATAATATATATTCATGAACTGCCTCCAAAACCCCAAAAAATACAGTAAACAGAATTTAAAATTACAGATATCATGCATTTTAGAACTGCCAAATGTTTAAAAGAGAAAACATGTTAGTTTTCCCGGGCTTTTTAATGTGACATAAGGGCAATTCATCAAGAATAACACTGGTCATACATGAGCCAATATAAACTGCCAACTCAGCTCCTCCGACTGAAAAGGTAACTTATTGGTCAATGCAGGAATCCTTCTCAGCCTGACTTACCAATATCTGGCCATACAGCAAGTGTTATTACCATACACACGCAGATGTTATAACACAATTTTAGGCCTAGTTATTCTTTAATGTGAAGTAGGCAAACAAAAGAAAAAGCAAGCCAGGCCTGAAGAAAAAATGGAAAATGTGTAAAACATTATTGATGAAAAGATTACCTGCTGTTTATAGCCCAATACAGTCTGCAAATATCTATCTAGTATCAGCTCATTTACATTTAACATCAATCTGATTGTCTTAGAGATCACTGTACCATAGCGTCTGACAAAAAAAATGACATATTTTGTATGTATGATTTATGTTTAATGTTTAATTGATTTTTACTTGTAATATTACAAATGATGTCTTGCATAATAACATATGTTTAACCACAACTGCTTTTTCTTAGGGATAATTAAAGTATTTATTATTACATAGTTTCACAACCCTTTTCTTGTGACCCTCATGTAGTAGTGAAAGTGTATCAGTAATATGCATTGTAGCGAACTTATTACAACCTTTGCAATGCTCCTTTTTCACTACTGGAATATTTCTCTACAGCCTGCTGTCTAATGTGTTCTTGAAATGTATTCTGTTAAAATGGATACGGCAAGTTAGTGACTTAGAAAATTAGAAAATTAGAAAATTCGGAAGCGTTTGGATTGTCTACAGCAGTATAATGAAAGCAGTGTTACATCAATATGTGCTTAATAATGTGAACACTGTAACAACTTACTTGTGGTACAAATGTAAAAAAAAAATGGGGAAAAATATTTCATATAAGTCCCTGTCAGCTTAGGGAGCAAGTATTAGCATAGGTTCTCATTTTCACTCATACTCAACAAAATAGTCAAATGGTTCTTTGCTAAAGTGTTCTTTGTTCAGGCACATAAAAAAATCAAACAAGACATAAATAACTCTATAGAATATAGTGACTCTGTTAAAGAGTCTGTATACCCACAGGTGCAGTTGGAGTGAGTCAGAAGAAGCAATGAGTAACATTCATCTTGCAAGTTAGTTTGGCAATTCCTTTTGCTGTGTTTTGGCATATAAATGCATCTTATTTTGGCAAAAGCTTAGAGGAAAATGGCAGGCTTCAGCTGACAGATTTAGAGTCCCACATGCCAATCTGTTGTTTAGGAAAGAAGTAAAAAAAAATTCTATTTTAAAGCTATTTTTTTTAAAAAACTCTGTCACATATTTGGTTCTGTGTAACAATGATCTCTAATTGAGTTGACTGCAATAAGATAATTATGACAAAAAAAGTGATTCTCATTAAAACTAATAGTATTTAACCAAAAACTACAGATAATAAATAATAAATTAAAGCTGCTGTCATATGAAAGGCTAGTTTGTAACAATCACTAATATAGAGTATAGGGAAATAGGTAATATGTATATGTTATGCTATATAATACTGCACGTGACATGCTGCAGACTGAATAGAAGTTATATCCAGTCATAGGCTAGCAATAACAATAGTATTGAACAGATGACTTGATTATTGACAGATCATTGGCAGCAAGCCATATGGTACTGAATAGTATAAGGTAACTTTAAAGCACTTACAGTAAACCCTCAGTTTTATTTATCCTACATTTAACTTTTTTCCCCACATTTTACATTTTTCTGGATTTTACACCATTTTTTCTTGTCCCCTGAAAAATTAAAAATGGGGGTTGTTATGTTTTGGTAGCCAAGGATGCAGTAACATAACTAGAGGTGGGCGGGCCCTGTTGCGAGACGCACAGCCGGGCCCCGCCCCGCCCCCCTCCGTGCGGCCCGCATTTCAGTGGATTTCAGTGGCGCGCGGGCTGCCGGGGGGCCCTGAGGGGTGCGGGCCCTGGCCCTCTCACACCCCCTGCTCCCCCGGTAGTTCCGCCACTGCAAGGATGAGTAGAGTATAACAGTGCTTTATTAGCAGGTTCATGCAGCCATTACATTTCAACAGTAGCTTCAACTCTAATTCTTTTAAGCAGTATGGAAAGTACTATGTACACAGTATAACTCTTGTGCACAGTGACACCTACAGGCCCTTTGTATAAACACCACAGGGGTTTGACTGATACCAATATGATAATACCACTGCTGCCTTGCAATTGTGGGGGTCCTCAGTTTAATCCCCACCAGGATTCTATCTTTAAGGAGTTTTTAGGGATGATTTATTATGACCCTGTGGAGAAGTGCAAGTATTTATTCAGAGTAATTTCGGACAGGTTTTGGCACATGCCAATACAGTAGATAAAAAATCCTGCACAAGGTTTGAGTTTCGCCCAAGTACTCTACTTTCCTCCTCTCCGAGCTCTCCACAACTGACCCTAGCCAATGTTGTATATTTATCAAAGAGTGAATTTAAAGATCGCCACAGTCTGCTAGAGTGAAATTCCACCATTCTCCATTCATTTCTATGGGGTTTTAAAAGGCGTATTTATCAACGGATGAACTTTTACTTTCACCCATTGATAAATACTCTTTTAAAAATCCCATAGAAATGAATGGAGAGGGATGAAATGTCACTCTAGAGAACTGTGGCGACCTCTAACTTCACTCTTTGATAAATATAGCCCTATGTGTGAATGTTATTAAGCTCTGCATAAACATATCTGTACTATATAAAAACCATAATAATACATGTAAAAAATGTATTATCCTTTATTTTTATGTTGTCATCATGTTTAGCAGTTCCTCATCAGGAGCAAGTTAACGTGTCTGACTGTTTTTGGTGTGTAGGAGTAAACTGAAGTGCAGAGAGGATAAATATACCAATGCAGATAGTTATTTTTATGTGAAAAATCATGTTAGAAGAGCAAAACAAAGTGAATTCATCCAGCCAATCTCTACATTAAGTTATAGTTAATTATAGCCTGAAACAATATTGGTATAATAAGAGGATTATGTACTGCAACCTGACCATAGTTTCCATCTTACCCATACAATGCCTGCTGATGACCTTAACTGATGTTTCCAGTCAACTAATCTCGAGTCTCTTGCCTGTTTCACTTTCCATGTCACATTAATGCATAGACATTATGGTAAGTGTTCACTTTGATCAACAGTTGCCGTTATTAGATGACTTCTATGCCATCTTCACAATAGAAACTGCCCCTTGAGAAACCTTGAAAGTTAATCACTGACCCAAAAATCTAACCCCTCTCAAAGTTACTGATGCCTATTTAGACATAATGGGTTGTTCATTCCTTTTATTGAGTTTAAAAACCACACATATTAAACCACCTGCACTTGATATAATTTATATCCCTCATTTACTCAAGTGTCTTTTGTTCTGGTAGTTGCTTGGCTGTAGGCACTAGAATTAGCTCAACTGTTGAATTTATTATACAATTATGGAAATAAAACATCATTTTATTGGCTAGTTTTATGCTCATAACAGATGGGAAGGTTTTAGTTATAATTTGTGGAAGTGTGAGATTAGCATGCCCTAGAATTGATTTGCTTGATGTAATATGCCTTTCATTACTAGAATAAACACATGTTGATGTTTCAGAGATCACTAAAGATAATCTTGCTGATTTATTATATTCTAAAGGGCAATGGCACAGTGGGATTTCTCTGGAAGCACATTTCCACTACGTGAAAAATGGTTTCCCTCTAAAACATTAATATATATTTGTTTAAAATAGTGAAGAACCTGCAGTTATTGGCAAACAAGTAAAGAAATGGGAAATGCAAACTTATTCTTAAACCTAATATAATTTATTTGACATTCTGTACATGTACATATAAGTAAAAATCATTCCAGGTTAAAACAAAAAAAAATGTACTTACACTGTATATGTACAGAATGTAAATGTAATTATATTTAGTTTAAGAGCCAAGCTGTGCTCTCTACACTAGTAAACTCACTCTGGTTTGAATGCTCAAAATAAGATTGTGGGTTCTGGGAGGTTGGAGTTGAGTCTATTGCAGGTAACAGCATGCTAAAAGGCACCAATGGCTGATGCAGAGTATACATTCCTGATTCCGCTCATAAAATGTATTGTATACAGTTTTAAAGATTAAGCAAAAAACGTTTCATTCTGCCACATCTGTAAATGGTACAGTTGTATGTAGAAATATATATTTTTCAGCTAAATGAGCAATACAACTCTAGCAGTAACACAGAGATGTGGTAATAGTGTGTGTGTGTGTGTGTGTGTGTGTGTGTGTGTGTGTGTGTGTGTGTGTGTGTGTGTGTGTGTGTGTGTGTGTGTGTGTGTGTGTGTGTGTGTGTGTGTGTGTGTGTATACACACACACACACATTTCTTGGGTACGTGAGTGCACATCAGGAGCCTTTACACAAACAGAGCTTTTTTTAAAAATAAAAACTTTTATTAGAACATTTTAAAAATTGGCCAACGTTTCGGTCTCCATCTAAGACCTTTGTCAAGACCGATTATATATATGTATATATATATATATATATATATATATATATATATATATATATATATATATATATATATATATATATATGAACTTCCGGTAGCGAAACCCAAGGCCCCAGCACAGATTTCAGCACATAAATGGAGACTGACCACCTTGAAGAGTTTAAATTGCAGCTTTGCTGGCTTTTATTTTCAAATAAACACAATTCTTCAGCCCATTGGCTTCACATGGGGGAAATTACATAACAAACAGTCCCACTTCACACCCTCAATCGTGTTCTCTTTACTCACATTAGAGTTTAGCACTCACTGGCTTTCAGCGGACCACAAATCCCAGAATCCTCTCTGGGCACACTTGACACTTATCTCCTGGGAGCGGTTTCTCTTGTCCTCTCTCTCCAGACTATTGGAGCTCTCTCCAACTCAGGGGAATCACACCTTTGTTCCCAGGTGCTCACAAGCACATGAAGCCCCTCACCCTCCTTCACTCCAGGAGGTCTCTATCAGGAAGCAGCAGCAGTAACAGCACTGAGGTGTCCTTTTAAATATCCTTAATTAACTAATTACTTAGCTAGCTACCTAGTTTAGCCAGCTGCAAAACCTTACATAGAGTAAGGGATGGAAGCCCACCCTTCTCTCTTCCATTCACTCCAGGGACCCATAATCCAGCTTTTACTGAGCCGGTTCACACTTTAGACTGCTTTACTAGCTGCAGCAATACAGTTTTCCCTGGAGTTTAGATTTCACCAGCTTAATGCTGGTGAAATACACGCAATATAGTGCCCTTTAGACACCCATATTTTCATTCAAACACCCAACAAGGGTTAGAGAAAAAACATAATTTAAGACACTGAAGCACATTGCTTTGGAAACTGCAGGAATAGTATATTCACCAGCATCCCCAAGAGCATGACACTGGCCCAATAGAGTGAAGGCATCCTTGTATTCGGTAAGCTTCTTTCAAATAAAGAGAATTTAAATTTCACAAAACAAACTAAATCCTTGCATATTGTTGATATGGATTCTTTAATCCCACCCATTCCGTTTCTACGAAGAGACAAAAGAATCTATTTAAAGGTTAAAGGCAAATTAATAAAGTGTCAATAAGGGCCTGACAATATAAATTCTTAAGCATGAATTCAAGAAAGACTGAAAAACGCTGGATAATAGTTATTTAATAGTTTTATAAGCAATAACTAATACAATAACTAATACATCCAGTCTCTGTAACTCTTTCCGCATTATGTAGAGGCATATTTATTAAAGGTAGGATTTAAATGGTTTTATAGGTTTATTAGTTTGGTATTAAAGGTTTTCATGTTTTTTTCACATAATACATTTTTAATTTTTAGAGCTTTTTAGCAATTTAAGAAAACCATTTGATTTTTAGTAAATGAGCTCCATAGTGTCACAGTGTGGATTTCAATAGCTTTAATAATATCTCTTGGGGCACCAGTACAGGCGTTTATTCTACTTACCTCGTGGAACTTTTCTGGTTGGCTTTCCTCTTCACTCCATTTTTAGTGACTTTCACAGATAACATGGTGGCAACTATAGAGAACAATGGGACTCAGCCTTTGCTCTAATGTGAGGAACCACTGAAAGACAAAGTAAAGTTTGGGGGATCAGCACAACCCCTTCACTAGTTTGTTCATATTTACCTTTTGATTTAACTTTTATGAAATATATGTATGTATGTGCTTGCTAGGGCCAGGTTTGAATCAGATGCCTCTAACACAAATAATGGCTTAGTTCATATATTTCTGCTGATATGCTGTGATCAAATGTACACACGGATCATATTGTTTGCACTGTTGTTACATTTTGCAGGTATAAAGTTGACAGGTTTTGTAACATCTTAGTCTACTTTCTTAAATAAGGATTCAAAACAAAAGGGCTTTCCAGGGATTCCCAATACCTTCAGATTATTGGGGTCTAGTTTGAGGACTTCTTGTAGGATGAGCAACCTGTAGGGAAGTTAGAATATTCTTGGATGCAGTGTGCTGTCTGTAAAGGTAAAAAAATTGACAAATCACCAATTTTGTGAATTTGTTTTAAAAACCTCTTTGGATCCCTTCCAATTTTCTTGTGTAAACATATATTAGTTCCACAGAACTGGACAATAAAAACCGTTAAAAAGCATTATAGAATCACCGAATCAAAGTTAAAAAGTATGTGTATGCCACAGAGTTCAGCTTCCTCTGATGAAATATATGCAAGTACACACATATATCCAAGAGAACACTGGAATTGCCATCAACCAAACAGGTCAACAGTCTCAACTGACTTGACCCAAGACAATTAGACACTGATGCCTCTATTAATGCTGCACACCAGAAATGACTCCATTAAAACAAATATGCACTAATTTGTGTTCATATTGGTGCATGACAAACAAGTTGAGATGGATGCAACCTAACATGCAACTGCAATTATGCTAACATTATAAGGAAACTAGTCAATTGTGGGTAAAATCTAACAAGCCACAGATTAAAAAAAAGATTAATCTTATTATAATAATTGTACAGCTTCTTATAGACTTCTCAGTAACTATTGTTCTCTATTTTGCAGTTTGATTAGACCAACCTTTTCTCCTCTGCTTGGAATAATAACTAACTAACCCTAATAGACCTAACAGGTCTACTGTGTTTACAAACAGATCGCTTTTGTTATGTATACTGCATACACTGAATGTGCTCAGTAACATAACTACCCCCAGCGGGGCCCAGGGTGCCCCACCCCCTCCAAAATCGATTGCACACGAACCGCCGGCAGGCACCGAGTGGGTGTGGGCCCTGGTGTAGTCGTACCCCCAGTAGTTCCGCCTCAGAATGTGCTATTTTATTACTGAAAAACTGTTCCATAAAATTACATTTCAATAGATGGCTGGATGTTAAACTGAAAAAAACTCTAGGAGAGTTATGGCATTATAATAATTGCAGCTGTCTTCCCTAACACTTCATTATACAAATCTTTCCTTAATAATCCCAGTCACCTGTAAAACATATTTTTGAGCGAAAACCAGAAAAACTACTGCTTCAAGGATTCTGGTTTTTATACTAGTTTTCATGGTTTTTATACAGTATGACATACAGTACATTTTTACTATTTAAAGATTGTTTCCCCAGTAATAGACATTTATAAAAGCTTAGGGGCAGAAATTCTCCAGCGAGATGTCATTCAGACACTTTGTCGATTTACTAACTGGCACAGGCGTGACTTTGCAAACGAAAGAGACATCGCAATCATTCGCACTTTATCGCCAGGCGAATTTTTGCTCTGGTGAATGGACGTAACTCCGCAAATGCACTAAGATGCAGATGTTACTGAACATTACCTCTTTCTCCAGACTTGCCTTCGCCAGCTCAGACCAGGCGAACTGCAATGGAGAGCATAGGACTTCCTCAATTTTTAGTGGAAACATTTTCTAAGTCCCAAAAACCGCTGGCTTCTTTTCCTTTTTTCAGAGTGATAGCCTGCAAAAGTCCTTAAAAAATTTCTTGGGTAACCGGGTTCCCCCATAAATTTCCTAACATATGGCGTTTGGCACCCTGGATGCAACTTTGCATTTTAGTAAATTAGTGTTGTCTGAGTGAAATTTTTTCCGGGGCGAAGTGTTGCTATGACTGCGAAGCTGTAGCTGTGGAATTTTTCCAGGTTAGTGAATCTGCCTCTTAGTTTGAGTATTATATAAAGCTGGAACATGAAACTTGAATGTTCTTGTTATTTAAATGGCTTATATAAGTATGAAAACTTGCTTCAGATGACCCATGTATGCCCATATGCTCTACTGACCTTTTTCTAGGAGATGCTAGCCTCAAGGAAAGGTCTGTACTCCCTATCTCCTCTGCTGGGTGTAAGAAAGCTGAACAGCAGAATGTACGGTAACAGTTTATTACAGCCTTTTATTTTGAGCTTCAGTGATGACTAGACATTTGATTGTGTTAGGAACATTTTTCAAAATTAATAAGAATTATATTACTGTATGTTATCTGATATGTTATCATAATTACGTAGTTCTGGTTAATGCGCCTGAGAGACTTGCCGTCCATCTATTATTTATATAGGCACGCAGTCCCTGTCGAGAAGCTTTAGCAGATAAATCAGGAAACATGAGCTTATATTTCTGCTGATTGCAAGTGTGCAAGTGTGCTGCTGTATCAGACCTGAACAGAAATGCATTTTCCGGTCATAAATATGCACAACACAAAACTAATGTACGTGCTGACTGTGTTTGTGCACTAGTGTTTCTGCTGTGTGCATTGCACATTGTACTTAAATTATTTCTAGCTGATGAGCTCACTGTAATTCAATGCATTCCCTGAGCTACTGCTTTGAGAGCATTCACTGAAGTCCTGTGCTTGTTCAGTCTGAATATAATATATATGGCTTTATCTAAGGAAAAAAACATCTTCACCATGATCCCATCTACTTTTTTTGTACTGTTACAAGTCTACTAAGATATGTAATTATTTGTGCTCATTTACTAATTGTACACAGTCTGCATTATCTTTATGGACAAATTTGTCCTGTTTTGCTTCACCAAAAAACGTGCACATTTCCCACGAAATTTGCGAAACGGTGAAAAATGTGCGAAACCGCTGGCAATTAAAGTCAATGGCCATCCAAATAATGGTGACGTGTGATAGTTTTGCCGCAATCGACTTTTCTGATGTGCGTCTACAATCTTTTGATGTTGGCAAATTTTTGCCAGGCAAATTTCCGCTGCAGTTTCACAAATTTATTCACCTGTGGCAAAACGTGGAAATTTGCCACGAATTAACACCTGGCGAATTTATACCTTGCTACTGCCCAGTCCAAGAATGAAAACTAAGTAAGAAAATTGAAATATACTTTATGTACATATAAAGAGCTTTCTGAAAATAAGAGATTCATATTTTGGTTTTCATCCTATGGGTGTATAGAGGGCTACAAATGACCCATTTTCATCCACTAAATCCATTGTGTCCTGTTATCAAGGTATTTCCCATGCACTTTTCACTACCTTGTCCATCATCAGGGGAAATTTAGGGGATTATTTACCAAAACCTGAATTTTTCTGGCCAGAGTTTGAAAGGGGAAAACACCATTTTTTCATGGAAAACAATATTTATTATACCCCAAGACTGCTAAAAGTTTCAGTCGAAAAATACTCCATTTAAAACCTGCCGAGGCCATTTAGAAGTCAATGGCAGATGTCCCTTTTACAACTGGAAGAAATCATGATCTGTGCTGGCTTTCGTATGATAATCTGATGGTTTGAAAAGTTTTTGGTTTTTAGGCAATAATCTGAAGAAATTGTACTTTTCAAATTTTTTCACTATTTTATCGAGATTTTCTAGAGTCTTTTTCAATACCTAATTTTTTCGAATTATTTTATTAATAAATAAAATTGTGGACAGGAGTTCGGTTAATCAAAAAATGAGAAAATGTGGGTTTTAGTAAATAGCCCCCTAAATATTTACATTTAAAAAGGGCAACCAATCCAGTTCTACACCCAACTGCAAACTGGTATACAATGACAGATGTTAATATGGCCTTTTCTATAGTAAGAGATTTTGCAAACAATTTCTGCATTAGAATCATGTTTGTAGAAGGTGCCTATTGTAAAAAACAGATGTAAGAATATTTTTTTGATTCAGACTAGATTAGTTTTCTAGTTCAAAAAGTCAGGTGCTGGCCATATTCAAGTTTTATTTTAGCAAGGGTTCCTGTAACCATTCCTGAAATGAAGTTTAACGTATATGTGCTTAAGATGGGAAAGATCTAAAATCTTCGGGATTTAGAGGTTAAACCCTTTTCTATCAGGATAAAGAACAGAGTTATCTATTATGCTTACTGTATTTAGGGCTGCTTTTGTAATGAGGCAAGGTGAATGCCGCTGGTAGTGATGGGCGAATAAATTCGCCAGGCATGGATTCACCGCATATTCGCTACCAGCGAATAAATAAAATTGTCGCATATCAGAATTTTTTGGATGCCCATTGACTTTAATGCATTTGGACAAAATAGCTGTGTGTATATAAATTGTCACACGTCAAAATTATTTTGATGCCCATTGACTTCAATGTGTGTGTAAATTTTACGCAGTTTCGCAAATTTTTCTGTAAATTTGCAAATGTTTCAGCAAAGTGAAACGCCACAGATTCGCCCATCACTAGCCACTGGCAGTACTAGCAATCCCACCCCTTTTCACCATGGGTTCAATTAATTAATGGTATTGTTGATATTCGTTTAGATAAGCAATATTGTATTCACCATTCGTATCGATAATACGAATCAATACCAAATGAATGTTCTCAGTTATCTGTGTGTTCATCCTTTAATTAAAGGGAAAATACTGGTCATAAATATTAATCATGAACAGCACATATTTCCATTAAATGTTGCAGTATGCATACTGTATATCTCATCCGATTGGTTACATGCTGTATACTTAGGTTTTCTAATAATATAGAATTGAAACCAAAACCTTAGTACTAAATTACATAGTCTCATTTCCTTGGATGTAATTCCTACTGTAAATCAATAGGTTTGATTACCAAAGTGCTTGTTAAAGCAAGTGAGACAGAATTATTTAATAAGGTGATGCTAATGAAAAGCTTTTTAAAATGATATAATTTAGGCCTGTATAAATAGCATTAACGCCAACTTGTGGCTCTTACTGTCAGCAGTAATTTTAAATGAATTGTTGTACAGATTACATTCTTTACTTCTTAGTATACATGTATGTTTAAGCCCAGATAAAATGCCAGCTGTTAAATATCGGAAAATGTGGTCCATCCTTGAATGAGCATCCGATTTAGAGTCCTGTTTAAATTTTAGACTTTAGAACAGGGTCTGAAATGGTAATAGGCCAATACCGTTTAGCCAGGATTGCTGTAAATGTTTGAAATATTCCATTCTCACTTTGTAACAGTACCAGACAAAGGTAAAACTCAGTTGAGGCAGTTTTTTGTAGGTGGCCAAGGAAGGAATCTTATTAATGTAACTATTACCCTCACAATATAATAGACAATTACATTTTGACTTTCCTTCTTTTGTTTATTACCCTATACACCATAGTTGAAGCATACAAGGCAACGGTTGATTTGAAGCTCAAGGCTTGTGTTTGTGTTTTTCAGAAGCACAATATGAAAGATAAGTGAACAGTATTAGTCTATTTGTCTTCATCAAAATGTGTTGAGTGACCGTTCATGTACAAGAAACTGTAACATTCATTCATGAATGGAGTCAAGAATGCAAAGGCAAATCAATGAACACTGTATTGCAAACATTTCAAACATATTCAGTTGGATTTCAGCAGCATTACTGAGTAAATGCCGCATAGAATTGGGTTTGTTTGAATACACTGAAAGCTAGCAGAAAATTATAGCTTTTTCTAAAGACCCCTGGGCTTTTGATTGCTTGGATGCCAACTAAGGCTTTTACTTCCAAACATCTAAATTGCTATGTTACACAAGAAATTAGTCCACCTACTCTCCATCTCATCCCTCCTTTTCTAAATGTTACTATTATTTAAATGTAAAACTGGACAAAACTCAAGCAGAATTGTCAATGTTTATTACTTGCACCTGTTACATGCTTTGTCCTTCAGTGCATTATGCTCTAGAATTAGCATTCAGTCATCTTGTTTCTACCACAAAACATTCAAGCATATATGTTAAATGCCAAGACAGGATTCCCATATACCAAAGACATAGAGCACATATCTAAAGTTCATCAGAAAGTGGCAGTATTGTTCAATGTGCTGTATTGCCTGTGGTGCATTGAAGCTTAGGTCAAAGGTAGGGTATGGTTAGTATATCATGTAAGAGATCAGGGGCATAGCTAATATATAATATATTTAGCAGCACAGTACAAACTGGTTGCATTTATATAGGGACAATCAGTGTGGCTCTGCTATATGGTTTTCTAAAAGCATTCCAACATTTTCAGCTGTAGCCTTAGGGTCGGAATTTAAAATAAAATTTAGTCAAAGTGACATATAAACACTTGCATAGTATTAAAGTGCTTAGTCGAAGATATTACTAAGGTATTGTACATTATCAAGAGGACATAACTGGATTCTTCTGATTGGATAATTGTAATATGGGTGTGCATCAACAAACAATTAGCCTGAAAAAATGTTGTATTAATATATATATATATATTTCTTGCATTGTTGGGCCACATGATTGGAGCTGGCCACCTGCATATAACCAAGTGTTATGGTTCTATAACAGCAAAAGTGGTGAAGGTTACCTGTTTCTGATACAGGGAATAATCACTTCAGACATGATGAGGGGGTATATCATAAAACTTGACTTTTTCTCACTATATTAAAATATAAAAATTCGACTAAACTCCCAATTCCAAATCCCCTTAAGTTACCAATAACTCTGTATGAAAAAGTCGGTGTGGAAAATGTTGCGTCAAAATCCCGTCACTTCAAATTGTGCGGCTTATTCGAATTGTCGCTGGAAAACTGGACTTTATGGAACAGTGCTGCTCCAGAAGAGCAAACAGATTTTTTTATATTCAATTTTGAGGGCTAGACATATTGTCAATTTCAATTTTGGGGCTAGACATATTGTCAATTTCCCAGCTGCCCTAGCTGCCCCATTTTCCCAGCTGCCCCAAGTCATGTGACTTGTGCTCTGATAAACTTCAATCACTCTTTACTGCTGTACTGCAAGTTGAAATGATATAACCCCCCTCCCTTCCCCCCCCCAGCAGCCAAACAAAAGAACAATGGGAAGGTAACCAGATAGCAGCTCCCTAACACAAGATAACAGCTGCCTGGTAGATCTAAGAACAGCACTCAATAGTAAAAACCCATGTCCCACTGAGACACATTCAGTTACATTGAGAAGGAAAAACAGCAGCCTGCCAGAAAGCATTTCTCTCCTAAGTGCAGGCACAAGTCACATGAATGGGGGCAGCTGGGAAATTGACAAAATGTCTAGCCCCATGTCAGTGCAGAATTCTGCTGGAGTAGCACTATTAACTGATACATTTTGAAAAAAACATGTTTTCCAATTACAGGATCCCTTTAAGGCGCTTCTCGGCCTTTTGGCTAAGATCAAGTGCAGTACCTTTGGAACCACTTGGTCCTCTGGCTGGCAAGACCAAAGAGGAGTATCTGTTCTAATGATCCTATCTGAAGAACAGAGAAACCATTGGTCCTCTGGACTAGGCTGACAAGCAGAAGCTTGATGAAAGCTGGGTCGCTGTGCTCCCATGAGGGTGGCCCCTGACTTGCCTTTTGAGTCAGGGGAGATGCACATGCACCCATGCTTAATCAAAGCTTCACTTCCTTTGCCCTTGCCATTAGGTGGGTGGGAAGTCTTTCCTTTTTCTGGCTGCCAACCAGAGCCTTGCAAAAGGCAACCAATGGCCTTGCACCGCCCACTCCAGCACCTTTTTTGTGTCTGGTTTGAGCACCCTGGATGGGGTCACGGTCTTTTGGCTGGACTCGCAGGCCATGACACGCCCTGGGGGAAGCTTCGGCAGAACCCAGGGTAGACGGGACTCCCCCTAGCTTCGGCGAAGGGGAGTCCAAACGTCCCCAAACCCCTTTGGGGGGGCGGGGTGGTGGGCCCTCCCTAGCTTCGGCGAAGGGGGACCCACCCGTTCGAGCTGTTCACTGGCGGTAGCTGGGAACAGCTTGGACAACGGAGCCCATGCCTTCGGGTAGGACTCGGAAGGATGATTCAATATCATCTGCCATTGACTTCTACATGATTTCAACAGGTTTTAGCTGAAGTATTTTTAGATTTGGTTTTTTAGCAGCTTTGAAGCATAATAAATCTCCAAAAAAAAAATTTTATCAAAAAATTTTAGTTTTTCCCCTTTAAAAACTCGACCAGAAAGAGTTGAGGTTTAATAAATCAATAAATCTGTTGCTGCATCTAAAATGTTTGAAAATGTATTTTATTTGTTGTTTGGGAAAGAACATTTGTCAGGTCTCATAACCTGCTGAAATTTAGGTTTAATTTGTTGCAATGAATAAGCAAAAAAAAGGCTCCAATTTACTACACTATAGCAGCCAAAGAGCAAATAGTATTTACCAGTGTAGTGCAGTTAGAATGAATGAAAGCAAACTTTGACTGGTTGCTATGACTTTCTTTGCCAGGACAGTTCTTTTGGTATTGCCTATAATATTTTTATAATCTTTTAATTCATAAAAAAAATTATGTAAGCAATATAAAAATAAACATTATTAAAAGATGAGTAACCTGTTTTTTTTTTTTTAATCAACCATGATTAATGCTGTGTACTGGCTCCTGATATGTAAAACTCTAGACAATGTTTATTAGCTAAGAAATGTCTATATCCCTTTGTCAGACAAGAATTCCCTTGTAGTGCCTTTGAAATTCCCTTGCAACTCCTTATAAATCCATACTCTGGTAGATGTAAAACTTTATTTTACTGTGTTCCCACATGCCTCACCTTTTCCTCTAATCCATTTATATTTCTCTTCATGTCGTGCCATCTGGTGTCCTCAAGTTACATTCTGCATACAAATGTAAAAGATCAGATCCACCTTTACAAAAAAAGTAAATGCCTCCATTTTCTTTTTGCTGAAACCTTTCCATTGTGAAAAGAAATCTGCCTGTAAGCTATATAAATGCACGTCTATTTTCCCCAATATTTTTGAAGAAAAAGTCATAAAAGTCAAGTATATTCCTCAGCACTTTACAGAAATTATACATCATTCACACTGGTCCCTGTCCTAGTAGAAATTATAATCCAAGGTCTAACACATTTACACTATGGTTAATTTATCAGGAACCAATTAACCTGCCTGTGTTTGTGGAACATGGGAGGAAACCTACACAGACATGAGGATAGATACCAACTGCCCCAGCTGGAGTTAAAGGAGAACTAAACCCCCCCAAGTAAAAAAAAACCCTTTAACTGCCTGCCATTGCCCCCCTACCTGCTCCCTTCCCTGCACTGTGCATTAGCCAAAAAGAAGCCCCTGAAAAAAAAACTGACCCTAAAATGCAGAGCAGCGCAGAGTTCCCAGGCATTTTTGTATGGTCTCAACACCGACACTAAGCCTGCGGGAGTATGTACAGTGGAAAGCCTATTGCTGACTAGGCACAACTGCACATGCTCCCACAGGCTTTGTGTCAGTGAAAATACCCTAAAGAATACAAATGGGCAAAAGAAGGGGTCTGGGAACTCCACTGCTCTGCTCTGCATTTAAGGGTCAGGATTTTTTTCAGGGGCTTTTTGACTAATGCACAGTGTGGGGAGGGAGAGAGGAGCGGGATGATGGCAGGCAGTTAAGAAGAGCTTTTGTTACTGGGGGGGTTTAGTTCTCTTTTAAAATTAGCACCCAGTGCAGCAAGGTAGCTGTGCTAACCATTGCACCTCTGTGCTGCCACCCATCAGTAGTTGCCCCCTTTCTAATAAATGGATGGACCATTTGTACATGAGGAAATTAGAAATAATAATGAAACCTGCCCTGCAAATAAAATGTATTATTATATATCCACTACAGCAGTTTTTCCTTTAATCTCCCCATCATTTTTGACCAGCCACACTTTAAATTGTAAACTCTTGTTGTGGTTAAGACTCCAGAGCTGAGCAACATGCTGATACTATACAAATATGTGATGCTATACAGTGTATAATCTTTCAGTGGTTAAAGGTTGAAAAGATATGATGAGCGACTTATGCCTGCTACATACAAAACTGCTTGCATATCACTGTGCACCATGTACCAATCACACACTAGTCTGCAGCCTTCTGGTTATTGAAGCTTAGCATTAAATCATAGCTGGAAGAAATCATTCCTACTGGCTTCAGCACAGATTATATCACCAACTTTAATTTTATCATTACAATTTTTAGAAGCTTATGACACAGATAAGATAAAGATAACAGATCTTCAGTTCACATTACTATAAATAAGTAACCAAGTTGCCAGTAAGATATTTCAACCCTGGAATTTGATCTTTTCATGGGTGTCCACATTTAAAAGAAAGTCTAATTTTAGTAAATTCTTTTCAACTGTCATTTTACTGTGTAAAAGTTCTAAAATGCAAATGGAATGCTGTGCAAAGTTCTCTCTTGTGCAAGTCAACAACCTATAGTAACCAACCAGATAGCTTATTTCATTGGTCAACCTGTATTAGACAAATCAACACTAACCAGATGGTGGTGGGTTACTGCATTGGAGCAGTTGGTAATCTAGGTTTCTAAGCTTTGCTCAAAAATATCATCCTGTTTTATTTGGTATTTTGTTTAATTGATAATTATGTAATGGCCTGATCATAGAACATAATTTTGCTTGTACTGTATACCTAGATCAGTATGTGGCAAACTGGATAAGCCTATAAGCATATTTGCTGTTGTATACTGATGGGCAAATCTGTCCTATTTTGCTGCCCTGAAAAATTCACGAAAATCTGAAAAAATTTGTCAATGGGCGTCAAAATAATTTTGATGCACAACAATTTTTATGCGTGCAACAATTTTTACACGTGCAACTCTTTTGTCCAAATGCATTAAAGTCAATGGAGCAGATTTACTAAAGGGCGAAATGACTAAGGTTAGCAAAAAAGCGAAAATGGTGTAACTTCGCTAGCGAAGGAGATAGACTCTAGCGGTAATTCGCTCCCTTACGCCTGGCGAAGTTGAGCTCTTGCGAATGGACGTAACTACGCAAATTCACTAAGATGCAGATTTTACTGAACGTTACCTCTTGCGCCAGACTTGCCTTCGCCACCTTAGACCAGGCAAAGTGCAATAGAGTAGATAGGACTTCCTTAAAAAATAGTTGAAAATTTTTCTAAGTCCCAAAAACCACAGGCGACTTTTCATTTTTCAGGGTGATAGGCTGCAAAAGAGCGCAAATATTTTCTGGGGTATCCAGCTTCCTCCCTACATTTCCTAACATATGGCACATAAACTATACACAGGGCTCATGTGAAGGCCAATATAATAACTCTATTTTATTTTATTAAGGTTTCCCGGGCTTGTGTAATGTAATGTTTTTGCTGCAACATATACGTCCATTTAACTTTAACTTCTCGCCATATGCAAATTAGGCAACACTAGTGCAACTTCGCTTTGCTTGCTGCAGTAATGCTAGCACTACTTCACCAGCATTCGGCGCCCTGGACGCAACTTCGGATTTTAGTGAATTAGCGTTGTCCTCGTGAATCTACACCTGCCAAAGTGTTGCGATGTGAGCGAAACAAAGTCAAAATTATTTTGACAAGTGACAATTTTTACACACACAACTTTTTTGTCTCAGCAATTTTTATCAGCCGAGTACTTTTGCAGCAGTTTCACAAGAAAATTTGCAGGTGGCGAAATGCAGAAATTCACCGTAAATCCATGCCTGGCAATTAAATTCACCCATCACTACTGTTGTACAATTTTTGCCATACAGCACATATGAATGGTGAAATAATATAAATCCTCTCATTCATCTGATGACCCTGACAAGTGTATCTGTCTGAAGCTGGATGCAGGCAGGGTATAAAAAATGATGTGCAGGAGCAATGACTGATGAACACCACTATGGAACTGACTTGGACAGATTTTTTATGAATAGCTGTATTGTTACCATTTTTCTGAAAATAATAGCTTGATAGCTCCTGGATAGCAGTTTTATGTCACGTTTGAAAACGGGTAACGTGTAATCCTTCATATGTAGGGAAATTTGAATCAGTAAGGAATAAAATGTGATCTGTCAACTTTATTTTACAGAATAGTGCAATTATTCAAAAAGAATTAAACATGAATGGCATCGTAAAACCTAAAATTGGGAGCACCCTTATATTTCTAATTTGATGTCTACTTTTAATGATAATGTCCAAATATGATCTACATCCATAAAACATTGTTAGCATTCTGTTGGAAAAATATTACGTAAATATTAATTTATGAGAAAATGTATATTGCTATATTTAACAAACAACTGTTTCTTATGTAACCTTAATGTAATTAAATATCTGAATGAAAAGCATGAATCAGGAGGGCTACTGGTAGAACGAAGTTGCCTTACAAGGAAACTTTTTGGGCTACTTCAGAAAACGAAGCAGCGCGTGTGCTTTAGCACAGGCGACTTTTCATTATAGCAGACGGGAAGACACGCAAAGGCAGTTCGGGTAGATTGTCACCCAGAAGAAGAGGCAATTAGTCACCAGGTGACTAAATCTTCCCGAACCTGCCTATGTGTCTCAACCTTTAAAGGAGAAGGAAACGCTTTGTACACTTGGGGGTGCCAAATGTTAGACACCACCAAGTGATTGTATTTACTTACCTAAAACCCCGGGCTGTTGCTCCTATCAGCAGAAAACTGCACCGGCCTGGGGTTATACCAGTGAGCACCATGGAATGATCCTGGTAATTCGATCCTTTAAATAGTAACATAGGTTGAAAAAGAGACACTTGTTTATCAAGTTCAACCTTTACAACATTTTATAAATTAAACCTGACTAATTGGTAGTTTAGCCAAAGGAAGGAAAAAAGCTCATCTGTAGTGTCTCCAAATTGCCTTCCTGACTTCAAGATGGCAATCAGACCAGTTCCTGGATAGTGATGGGCGAATTTATTCGGCAGGCGCGAATTCGCGGCGAAAAAACGGGCGCCGGCGTCAAAAACAGGCGCCGGCGTCAAAAAGGCGCTGTTTCGTTTCACGGAAATTCGTGCAAAATTCACGCAAAATTCGCAAATTTTCCGGCGAAGCGAAACGGAGCAAATTCGCCCATCACTATTCCTGGATCTTTTTCGGCAATCTTCATCAATATATGGCACATTATTCTGATACTGTTAGTTTTGAATTACATTTTTAGTATGAATACAAATTGTACTTGTGATGAAACAGCTGGTTGGAGGACTCTTCAGGCATAAATTAGCACTATGAGACTGTGATGTCACTATGAACTCCATATGATCTACTCTTCTTAATGAATAGTTCTTTTACACACCAACAATGCAAAGCTAATAACAAGGGCCTAAACTTCAAAGCAACCTTACTTAATACATGTAAAATGCACAATAGCCAGTAACAACCTGTAAAATGGTGATTAGTGATGTCATTTCTATGAAGGTCGTCATCCATTGAAGTCATAGTATATCTAATAGAAGAAAATCTAGAGCAACTGGACTTGCTGAGTAACCATTGAAGACATTTCACTATTCACCCGAGCAGCTTCTTCAATTCAAGTGACTGGAACAGGATTTCTTGGTAATTCTACCACACTAACCTCACAAGCATCCACTCACTACCTCTGTGAGTTTCAATTGTCACCTCTCTGGACAGATACATTTCACCACTGTGACTGGATTGTTGCAAGAGATTATGTGCAGAGCACTTCCCATACCAGTTAGTTGAACAGAAGAAGCTGCTCAGATGAGGAGTGAAATGTCTAATAATAATTACTCAGCAAGTCTAGTTGTTCTAGATTTACTTCTACTAGATTTAGGGGGTTATTTATCCAAATTCATCTCAATATTTTCTGCTACAAACTCCAATGAAATCCGCTCGGGTTTTTTACGCTTAGTTATTATTACATTTTCCAGAAAATTTGCTTTGCTGGAAAAAAATTTGATTTTCACAAATTTTTCAAACTTTTTCATCCAATTTTCAAAATTTTCACGATTTTTTTGTAATTTTCACCCGAAAACTTCGGGGTATTGCCCGAAACACAGCGCACATCAAAAAATCATTGGGACTTCTCCCATTGACTTATATGCAACCTCGACAGGTCTGAGATGCCGGATTTTCAGATTCTGATTTTTCCATCCTCTGGGTTTAATAAATTCCCGAAAAATTCGTGATTTTTTAAAAGTAAGATTTTATTTTAAAAAATCATGAATTTTTCATGATTTTTGCATTCGGAGTTTAGTAAATAACCCCCGTAGTGATGTGCTCTGTCATAATTTAATTCTAGAGCACAGTGCAAGACAAATATTCATGTAAAATGTTGATTGGGCCTTCTTAGCAATGTATTATTAAATGTTTGTTATAGGACATATTAATGGAAATGTAACCTTCTCACAGATAAATGTAACCAAAATACTTAGCTCAAGTGCAATTATGATATATTCGCATGAGAAATGTAATGATAAAGCCACGAAATTCCAATGCACAAGGCTCTAGAATAGAGCCTAGCTGAAGCTACATATCAATAGATTTCAATGAGGGACAATGCAGAGTAAATTACTGGTTAATATCACATTTACTGTTGTTCTGATTTTCCTGGTATGACTGAAGGGCAGTTTTTGTTGTATAAATCTTCTTAGTCTGAAAGTCCAACATTTTAGCCAATGAGCCAAGAGCTTTTAAATACAACTTACATTCCTATAACAAGAACTTGCTGCATTGGTTACACAGGGGAGGATAAAACATGCCACATACTGCAGCAAAATTAATTTGTAATTAAATGTTCTGTTGAAAGAAAATGAAGTGACCCAGGTCAGGGAAAATCACGCTGGTAAACTGGTCACTCCATATTCTCACTCCAAAAGTGCTTATATTAAAGCAAAATCCAATATAGTTTACAAAAATGTGGATAATAATAATAATAAAGCAAATATTTTTTTTATGCAGTTCAAAGATGGTAAAAAGGAGAGTTTTTTAGGAAAGAAAATATAGAACAAACATAAATACTTTCTTTGTCTCAGGTTACTTCCCTTATCCTTCCCTTTTGTCTACTTGAGAAATGAATGGGCTGATTTCTATTGATTGTATTAGGGCTATCCAATCCAATCCAATGATCAGTAGTATTATATCAACTATGATCAAATGCAACGGAACAAGCAATGTAAAAGCATTGCCTGTAGCTTACTTTGAGATTCAATACCTCAAAGCAGTTGGTCTGTTAAGGGTCAGGTATTGAATCCCAGGAAGGTTAGGACAACCAATTTCAACCAAAGACCAAAGAAAAGGAATTCTGGGAGAACAAACCTTGAGAAACAGAGCAATCAACTGAGATAAAATGATTGTGGGAACAAATAAATCTTCTGCTGATACCCTACCATCTTCTGCACCAATTCTCCAATTGTGCAAAAGCCTGACAATATGAATGATTTTAGCTGTTTTCTAATACCCCACAATTTTTTTTTCCTTTCAGGTGGCAATTCTAGTTTATATACATTTTGCTATAATAAAGCTTTATCAAAGTGATTGTGTAAAAAAAAAAAAGGTTCCTCTAAATCTGTGCTATATTTGGGCATATTTATCAAATTAAAAGGGTTCTATACAGTGCTTTAAAATTTTGAAATGATTATATACATTTTAACTATTTTAAAAATTCAATTACTATTTTATTTTTATAGTCACAGGGCAAAATCATCGGGGTGGCCACCACCTTCAGGAACCTGGAGTTTGCCTCAGGGACCACCCTATGGATGGGAGATGGCGGCAAACAGAGATGGCAGAGATTTCTTCATCAGGTAAATATGCATATGTGACTGCTGATTACCTTGTTTCTTTTTAACTTTATTTTGTGCTATTTACAGTAAGTCATAGTTACATAGTTAAATCGGGTTGATAAAATACAAAAATCTATCAAGTTCAACCCCTCCAAATGAAACCCAGCATCCATACACACACCCCTCCCTACTTTCATATAAATTCTATATACCCATACCTATACTAACTATAGAGCTTAGTATCACAATAGCCTTTGACATTATGTCTGTCCAAGAAATCATCCAAGCCATTCTTAAAGGCATTAACTGAATCAGCCATCACAACATCACCCGGCAGTGCATTCCACAACCTCACTGACCTCATTGTGAAGAACCCCCTACGTTGCTTCAAATGAAAGTTCTCGTCTTCTAGTCTGAAGGGTTGTCCTCTGGGATGGACATGGCTCACATGATGAGGCCATTAGGTATGGAAATGCTTTAACGGAGCAGTGGTGAAATATCAAACTTTGTCCAAACTATTAGTAACATGCTGTAATATTCCAGTGGATGTAGCTTTTTAGCGGCTTAGAACACTTATTTTGTTTACAGAAAATTACCAATTTAGTTCTAATTAGATTTTGAGTGATAATATCTGGTGGCCTTGGGTAGGTTGCGCTCACACCACCTAATGAATTCATAAGCTCCACATATCAGAAACTGGTTTTGCCCAAATGTGGCCGCTAAAAGAATAAATATAAAAGTGCTTAGTGTTGCATATTAAAAATATTATATAAATTATATAATTATATACAATGAACTGCAGGCAAAGTTCATGGAGCTGATATAATAGTGCAGATTTAATATCCGTCATTGTTCATTGCCAGCAAAACAATTGCAGAAATGGTGAGTGACTTTCTTTACTCATTCAAGTCTTCTGTAGGCAATTGTTTTTGTCAATTGTTTTTTCAAAGGATATTTTGATGTAATATTGATGTTGATTGTTATGTATTAATGAATGTGACAATTGGAGTGATGGGTAAAAGGTATTTTAATTTGCACATAAAAATTTAGGTTGGACCCATAAAGAATATGCAGCCTGGAAGCTATCTAGGTTGAGCATGAAATGCTTTTTGGAGTGCACAATGGACATACATTCCAAGGCTGATTCTAATTAGCCTGGGAATGCTGAAAGATGCCTGCCATTTTCAGTTTTTTTTTTTTTTTTAAAAAGCAAATTTCTGATTCCATAAGAAGTAAAGGATTTGTTTTTCTGACCTAAAGCTTGGACCTATTATCCAGAATGCTCGGGACCTGGAGTTTTCCAGATAACAGATCTTTCCATAATTTGGATCTTCATACCTTAAATCTACTAGAAAATCTTGTAAACATTAAAGGGGTGGTTTCCGTATGTCTTCATTATTTATTTTTTACCATTTTTGAATTATGTGCCTTCTTCTTCTGACCCTTTCCAGCTTTCAAATGGGGGTCACTGACCCCATCTTAAAAACAAATGCTCAGTAAGAATACAAAATGATTATTATTGCTGCTTTTTGTTATTTATCTTTCTATTTCGGCCCACTGCTATTCATATTCCAGTCTCTTATACAAATCAGTGCATGGTTGCTAGGGTAATTTGGGCCCTAGGAACCCAATTGCTGAAATTGCAAACTGTAGAGCTGATGAAATAACGAAATAACTCAAAAACCATAAATAATAAAAAATTAAGACCTAATGCAAATTGTCTCAGAATATCTCTCTCTAGGTCATACTAAAAGTTAATTCAAAGGTGAAAAACCCCTTTAAATAAATCCAATAGGCTGGTTCTGCTTCCAATAATGATTAATTCTATCTTAGTTACCATATGATCAAGTACTTTTTTTTATTATTACAGAGGAAAAGGAAATCATTTTTAAAAATTTGGATTATATGATTATAATGGAGTCTATGGAAGACAGCCTTTCCATAATTCAGAGCTTTCTGGATAACTGGTTTCTGGATAATGGATCCCATACCTATATTACTATCCAGGCGCAACATGCTCTGGCAAAAAGAAGCCCTGCAATTTACACCTGCTTTCAACAAAGAGTTGGGGTCATTTATAAACACTGTGCAAATCTGTGCCCAGTAACCCATTGCAACCAATCAGATATTTGCTTTCACTGTTCTACCAGCAGTTTGCTGAATAAAAGCATCACTGATTGATGACTATGGGTTACTGGGATCAAGATAGATACACTTGTTCTTTGAAGAATTAAAGATGCCTTTATTGCATAATTTTATAGGGCATTACAGCCATGTTTTGGGCCAGACTTGGCCCATTATCAAACTGTGGGTTACTGCCCATGTGTAAATTTGCCCAGGGTTTATAAATGAGCAATGTAAAATGTTTTCGTGTTTTTCACCAGTTGCATTGCATTCAAATATAGCTCAGGTGTGAGCACCTACATTGACAGTGCATTAAGTTATTACAAATAATAACCAATCGTTAATGTTAAAAAAATGCTCAAACGCTCTAGTAAATAGCAGCTCATGGCCTATATTGATATTAAAACTTTCTTATAGGAAAGTGCACAGTATGCCTTGAATGATCAGCAATACTTTAGCAGCTGTACCACTGAACTCTACTACAAATGTAAATGATGATATCTTAGAACTGGCAATAAATATGTTTCATATCTCAAACCCACAGTTCCTAATAACATTTCAAGTCTTTAAATGTGACATATGAAATTTAAAACCAGTCAGTCTTCCTTCTATTGCTATATTAATGTTGCTTCCCAGTTGTACTTTGATGTTCTGCTTTTCATACTACCAAAAGAAATATGAAAATATGGTAATAGTCAAGAGAAGATGGCTGTAAATGCAATTTATAATCACATAATCAAGGTAATAAATATCAGCAACAGTGTGAACTGAGCAAGGCCTATTTCCATGATTTCATTTGCATTTTGTTTTTCGCAGTACCATCTGAGAGAACCAAAACATCAAATAAACAAATGATTATGCATTTTTCTTTACATTAAAGTTTGCATGCCATATTCCATAAATAAAAGATCTATTATTTTATTTTTAAAAAATCACTTCCGTCTGTGAAAATTTTAAATAAAAATTAGTAGCATTTCTACACATTCCAATATCACTGTTGTAACATTACACTTTTTATATTAAGTCTACGCAGTATTTTCATAGTCTATTTCATAGAGTCAATTTTTTTTAGAATTTTTTTTTTACACCCCTAGGGATATGATGAATCCTCCTCTTCCTGGCACTGATCAATAAATCATCCACATCACCATCTTATTCCTAAAAGCAGTGGATTCCTTTAGCAGCCACAGCAAAGCTCCCAAAACATTACCTACAAGGGAACCTGGTGCTTGCAGCATTCATTAAGGATGCTCCTCCTTAGCAAGAACTGGGGAATGTTCCAAAATTGAAAAAGAAATGTATTAAAGTGCAGACTTGAAACATCTTTAAAGGGGAAATATACAGCTATGTTTATTAGTAGTGATGGGCGAAAAATTCGCAAAACATTTAAAAAAATTTGCGAAACGGCAAAAAATTTGCTAAACACATTGAAGTCAGTGGGCGTCAAAATAATTTTGACGCAAGCGACAATTTTTACTATTTTGTCCAAATGCATGAAAGTCAATGGACATCGGAATCATTTTGACCGGCGGCAATTTTTATGTGCTGTCCAATTTTCGCCGCAGTTTCGCATGAACATTTGCGGGATGCAGTAATTCACCACGAATCCATGCCTGGTGAATAAATCTGCCCATTACTATTTATTAGGTCTCAAACTGAACTTAGAAGTAGTTATGTATTTTTCTCATTCTTCCTTTTAAATTCACTAATAATTATGGGTTCATTTTTACTCTTCCCATGATACAAGAATTAATTTACTATGAAAAAGCCCCTTTATTTCCCTAATTCTTGTTAATGATTAGATGGTGGATCAGATTAAATAAGTTTTCCTACTTCAACAATTGCAAGAAGATTCAAGGAGACGCGATCAAATGTAAACTGAAACTGGTCTTCAATTTCACTGTTCTACACTGTTTGGTACTATGTCTAATGAAAATGATTCATCGATTATTACAATTAAAAGAGTTAGCAGAAACTATTTTCAAAACATGCTCTAGTTACTGTATATTCAATAGAGTGCCCCAATGTGTCTAAAGTGTCTTGATATAGTCCTGGATTTAGAATCTAGGTCAGATATGAAAATTGATGTTTAAATAGGTTGCCCAAGCAATCTGAAAGCAAATTATCAGAAAACATTGAGGGGATACAAATCTCTGTCTGTTACATACGGAAAGCTGCTATTTTAGCAACATTTGTATCTATAGATATTAGTTTAGAAAAGAGAAGATCTACACACATACATATATATACATCCAGCATCATGTTTCTTTAAAATACGAAACACTAAAGCATTATCTCTGTTATCTCTAAACATGTAAATAGTGAATACAATTATTTGACAAATGTGAATTCAGAAACTCATTTTAATATGCCAGAAAATACTGCTTTGCAAGAGCTTATATCATTTCATAACACACTCTGCAACTGAAACTTCATTGTCACCAAATGAAGAACCTTCTATTAGAAACATTACACTAGATAGCAATATCTATGAAGACATAATAATATTCTGGTTTGAGTTTTCAAAAGAGATAATGATTGAATCATAGATCAGATTACGAAAACTGTGATACACCTGTTATGCTCATATTCAGATTTACTAAACCACTGACTCAATCAAGTGCCCTTTATTCAGTGGGATTAAATAGCCCATCTTATTTTAACATACTTAAATGAAAGACTAAAGCTTAACTAAAGAAGTATCTACAAATGTTGTACATCATGTTTTGGGTTTCTGTAACAGCCCAAGGCAACCACAACCCTTTAGCAGTAGACATTTGTGCCCTAGTAGCTCCCCATCTTCATTTCTGCTGATTCACTGCACATGCTCTGTGCTACTGTCACTTACTGAACTTAGGGACTGACTCACAATATACAGTACACATAGAATAGAAATGTCACAATATAAGACTGATTAGTAATTAATACAGATAATTACTACATGGCAGCACAGAAACCAGACTCCAATATATGACACAGCACTGTTCAAATTTCCAAATTTAAACAGCCTTTATTTGACACATGGCTTTATGATCTGCAACAATTACAAAGTTTCTGGCCTGCTCTCGACCCTTTATCAAGTTAAGCCAAGAAAATGAATGTAATAATCAGCCTTGTAGCATCAGCCTTGTAGCATCAACTTACATTACAGACAAACCTCATTTTCTGTGACGACCCCTAAGTTTAGCTTCTCAACAGCTGCTCAGAGCCCACTGAGCATGTGTGTCACAGACACTTTCCAAGATTGTGACCCCATGTGACAAGTTTGAAGTTCACTATATAAAATATGGCATGTTTAGCCTCCTTTTAGCCTCCTTTTACTTAGTATCCCCTGAGATTTGTTATAAAAACAATACAAAAGTTCTAGATTTTGATCCCTAACTAGAAATTAGGGATCAGCTCAGCCTGTAAGAAATGAATAAACTTAAGATTTGTAACTAGCATTAACTGTAAAATTAACTTTATCAAACTAACTTTTTGGAAGTTTTGAAGTATTTAAGGACAGAACATTCATCTTGCTTGTTGATGAGAAACTTTGCCCATGTGCATTCGAGCTCTACATATCACATGCCATTTTTAAACTATTGTTTCATATAAATAAACCATTTTCATGAAAGATATACTTTTCTAGTACAGGTATTGGACCTTTCATATAGAATGCTTGGGACCTGGGGTTTTCCTGATAAAGGATCTTTAGGTAATTTGGATCTCCATACCTTAAGTCAATTAGAAAATCATTTAAACATTAAATAAACTCAATCGGCTGGTTTTGCTTCCAATAAATATATCTTAGTTTGGATCAAGTACAAGGTACTGTTTAATTATTACAGAGAAAAAGGAGATCATTTTTAAAAATGTGGATTATTTGGATAAAATTAAGTCTATGAGAGACAGCCTTTCTGTAAATCAGAGCTTTTGGGATAACAGGTTTCCAGATAACAGATCACATGCCTGTAGTATGCGCCATGGAGAATTCCAAGAAACACTAACAGTTTAAATATTGTCTGCCCCTCTCACTTGTATGAGGATCTGTGCTACTGCACAAACTAAGGGTGTGAAGGTTACATCAGCCAATGAATGGACAGAGCTGTGTCTTCCCAGCACTTCATTCTGTTTTAGTTAAAATCTGCAATTATTCTGCTGTTTGGTGCCACTGAGTGACTAAGCACATGGAATATCATATAACTAGACATTAAGCACGTTAAATTAACGGGCGCTAGAACGGGCCGCCAGAGACGGTCCGTGGGGCACATGCGCAGTAGCGCAATCCCACGGACACAGGGACTGGACGCAGAGACACTTCAACTTAATTATATAGGATAATGGCTCTGGGTAATTTATTGATGTACAGTATAAGCCAATTTGATATGATTTAATGATATGTGTAAGTCACTTATTAGGGTATCAAATATGTTTCTTACATTGTCTAAATTTGCTTTCAAAAGCAGTCCCCTTTAAGTAACAAAGGGCATGCAATTGTACTCTAATAAAAACCCGCTTAAAGGGGTTGTTCACCTTTGAGATCACTTTTAGCCTGATGTAGAGAGTGATATTCTGAGCCTATCTGCAGTTGGTTTTCTTTTTTATTAATTGTGGTTTTTGAGTTATTTATCTTTTTGTTCAGCACCTCTCCAGTTTGCAATTTCAGCAATCCGGTTGCCACGGAGTTAACCTGGCAACCATGCGTAGATTTAAACAAAAGACTAGAATATGAATAGAAGAAGGCATAAATAGAACGATACGTAAAAACTAGCAATGACAATAAATGCAAATAATTTGTTTTAGATGGGGTCAGTGATTCCCCATTTGAAAGCTGGAAAGAGTCAGGAGGTGGCAAATAATTAAAAAAAACTATAAAAAAATAAATAATGAAGACCAATTGCAAAGTTGCTTATAATTAGCCATTTTCTAACATACATGGGGCAGATTTATCAAGGGTCGAAATTTCAAATTCATGGGAGTTTTCTAAAACTCCCATTAACTCCCATGAACTGGAAATTCGACCAAACAAAATTTATTTAAAAAATATAATTTTCTAAATTTGGGTGAATAAGATCGACCCGAAAATTCAATTCCAATTTTTTCTTTGAAAAAAACTTGAATGTCAGGAAGGCTGCATACAACTCCAAATTGATCCCAGGACGTCTCCCATTGACTAAAACAGCAATTCAGCAGGTTTAAGTTGGCAAATAGTCAAATTCGAGGGCCAGAGTATGATGAATATGAACATTTTTAACATAAGACCAAACAATATTTATTAAAAAAAATCTAATTTTCTAAACTCGGGTGAATAAGATCGACCCGAAAATTCAATTCAAATTTTTTCTTCAAAAAAACTTGAATGTCAGGAAGGCTCCAAAATTGATCCCAGGATGTCTTCCATTGATTAAAACAGCAATTCGGCAGGTTTTAGGTGGCAAATAGTCAAATTCGAGGGCCAGAGTACGATACATTTTTTAAAAAAAAAAAACTCAAATCAAATTTTAATTATTCCCTAGTCGAATTTGACAGTTTTGGCCATTCAAATTTTCAATTTGACCCTTTGGCCCCTCAGACTTAAAGTAATAGTGATTTTAATTTTTTATGTATTTTGCCTTCAAGTAAGATCAGTTCAAATCAGTGTAAACGCACCTCTGAGAGCTTTCTCTGTATGATGAGCTGTATACGCAGCAGTGTGAATTTAAATAAAGGATTGACTCGAGCTGATAAAGTCAGTATCATCTTTTACAAACTACTCACAGGCTGCAAATATGTTTTCAAGACTGCATTGGGGATCCATATTTCCATGACAACTCTAATAAAATATATTTAATGGTTTTTACCCAAGAAAAAATGTTAAGACCCGTTCCTGGTATTTCTTTTTACCATTGCTGTTAAATTAATATGATAAATTTACTAGAAAAGTCATGACTGATTCATTACCACATTGGGCTCCTGTAGATTCTTGGCAGGTTAGTAACTACTGTATGGGAATGATTTGCAGTTGTGTATGTCAGCATACCAATGTGCTG